>NW_026611075.1:385000-427500 GCF_029633865.1 Lampris incognitus
CCTGTTTCATGCTATAAGCAATCATCAGCTGTCAATAAAGCTATTCAGGTGAGATATGTATATATATATATATATACATATGTATGTATATATATAAAACTTTGTTAAAAGAAACAGTCAGCGGTAGGGATAGTGCTCAACAAATAAGGAGCAAAATAATCCAGTTAGTCAAGTAAATTCTGTATGAGACAGTACAAGCCTGTTTCATGCTATAAGCAATCATCAGCTGTCAATAAAGCTATTCAGGTGAGATATGTATATATATATATATACATATGTATGTATATATATAAAACTTTGTTAAAAGAAACAGTCAGCGGTAGGGATAGTGCTCAACAAATAAGGAGCAAAATAATGCAGTTAGTCAAGTAAATTTTTCTGTGAGACAGCACAAGCCTGTTTCATGCTATAAGCGATCAGCTGATGATTGCTTATAGCATGAAACAGGCTTGTGCTGGATAAAACACAAAACACAACTGGATAAAACAGAAAAATGCCGAGATACTTGGTCAAATTCGCCACTATCTTCACGCTCGTGGATACCAAAGAACCACTGAACAATGTCGTGACAAGCTGAGAAAACTGCGGGTCGGGATGCGCATTAAAGAACATACATTCAAACTAACACATAAAAATACAAATAATCACCGTCCAACAAACACCAGCCAGGATGACTGTCGGAGCCGCCAGTCTGCATGGGCTAGCAGTTAGCCTAGCCTGCCCCGATTATGCGTCCTGTCAGACCGCTTTCCGTGTTTCCTCCTCGGGCGCAGCTCCGGTCAGGGCCGTGGTCCTCGGGCCCACGGGATGCAGCAGACCAAGCTCTCCCAGCCGATCCAGCGCCAGCTCTCCCAAGCCAGACACCCCCGACACACCGCCCCGCACTCCACACGACGACATCAAAAACACCACTGTCGACGCCGGGTGAGGCCGCCGCCAGACCGCCCTCGGTGTTATGGGAAGTGCTGGTCTGCTGCTAGTTAGCTTAGCCTGCCCCGCTTCCGTGTCCTGTCAGACCGCCCTCAGTGTTGCCTCCTTGGGTGCAGCTCCGGGCAAGGCCGCGGTCACTGGGCCCACACCGGAAGTGGGGATCTGGCAGTTCACTGGACAGAAAGGATCAATTCCAATGGTACGATGCTGTCGACAAAATAACCATTCTTTACACCAAGTAGCGAACGCCATGTTTTGGAATCGCGTTCGGGAACACCGTCTGATAACGTTACGGGGGACATTGCACCGGCGAGCCCACTGAGCAGTGAGTAACCATGCCAACTGTGCTAGTAACTAGCAGTGAGCCTATGCTAACTCTCACCCTTTATTGATCCCCGTAGGGAAATTCATTCTCAGCATTTAACCCATCATAAGTATTAGTGATGAGACACACGCTGAGACCTCTGGTAGTAGTACACCTGACAGAACACCCCCACAACAGAGCAAGAAGAGGAAGAGGAAGACAGACGTGGGTGACGTGATGGCAGTCTTTATGGACATGCAAAAGAAACAGCATGATGAATTCATGCAAGGGGAGCACCAGCAAGAGGAGGAGATGCTCGATAACCCGATGAAGGCTAACGTGGCGATGGAGGAGCGTCGGCAACAGGTACAGAGGGAGGAACGCCAAGAGACGAACAGTATGTCCCAGCAAATGATGAGCAGACTGTTTGATACCATGGAGCCTTTATCCCAGCAGCACAAACCCTCAATCCACAACATCCTCCTCCTCATCACTATTCCTACCCTGCCCGTGAGGCAGTGGTGGATCTAGAGATTTTTTCCTGGGGTGGCAAAGGGGTGGCAAAGACTGTGTCCCAGAGGTGGCAGCTGCCACCCTTTGCCACCCTGATGATCCGCCCCTGTGAGGGGGGAGGGGGGGATTCTAAATCGGCGACTTCTGTTTGAGATGAGTTTGGTGCGGGTCTCATTGACCTTCACCATGCATGTACATAAAATATACTTTAAAAACACATTATCTGATTTATAAATGGGGTGGCAACAGGGGTGGCAAGACTGTGTCCCAGAGGTGGCAGCTGCCACCCCTGTTGCCACCCTGTAGATCCGCCCCTGCCATGAGGAGACACCACCAGCCTACTTTGATCAGCCCCTTCAGTCTACCCAGGACTATCACAGCCTTTAAGGTATAGGCCTGGTTCTTCGTTTGCATACAGTTAATATCGTTTAACTGGTTTATATTTAGAATTATATTATTGTAATGACAGTGCTGCTTTCGTTCTGTATTGTGTTGTCTGTTATACCCACTGTTTTATTTCAATGCCTTGAATAGTTGTGTAACCTACATATTGTCAGTAGGTTTGTATAAACACTAGGTTAATTCTGGTTTCATGTTTTGAAGAATATTCATTATAATGCACTTTATTCTAGTTTCAAAAGTAACGCTACATACTAGTTTAGAAGTAATGCTACCATTGCATAACTACTGCTGTTTTTACTCTGCACAGCATTGTTTTCCCAATAGTGCCTTGACAATTACACTTATGTGGCCTATATATCTCACTATGTATGTGAACACGTATATTTTTATTTTTAGTGTTCTGTAAACTAATGACTCTTGACCGTTGGAAGTACTTGAATAAAACATATTTGGCCATTACCCTATGTTTTGTCTGTCACTAACCAATAAGGTCCACACTGTTCTTGGAGTAAACAATATACATTTATTGCCAGCATCAGCCAAAAATATAAAGTTCATGTTATCAGAAAAACCCGATGCAGATAATAAAACACGATTGCTACATTAGGACAGTGGTGGCTGGTGCTAGCAATTTTGGGGGGGGGGTTGGCAGAGTTAATAACTCTGTGACTGTATGGACATTAAAGCAGCTGTCAGGTGTGCTGCACCAAGGTAAATTGCGCCCCCCCCCCAAAAAATTGCTAGTACCAGCCGCCACTGCATTAGGAGCAATCACAGACTTAACACTTTCAGACTTAAAAACAGAAGTAAACACCTTTCAGGGACCAGAGTTAAAAGAAATCTGTAAGCTATTTTCAAAATGTTTCTACAGCTAGCATCCACACCGCCCAATGGTCTGTGGTAACGGTGCTAGCTAACAAGCTAACGCCTATGCAACAGTTAGCAGCTTGCTACTGAGCTAACCAAAGGTGTCATGACAGGCCGTTGTGAATATAAACGTGACTAAAGCTGCAGTTATGACTTGTACTTGGCGTCCACAGCAAAATGGATGTCTGTGAGACGACCGCACCAACCACTGCGCCACCGTGGCGCCACTTCCAAAGTCGTGCAATCCAAAACAGCGGTTGTTCTTAAGCAGCTTTTCCCAACCCAGTCCTCGAGGACCCCCTGCCCTGCAGATTCTCATTGTAACCCTGCATAGGTAGTCCTGCTTGTACTCACTCAACCAATCACCTCACAGCACTTAGTTATGCAAGGTGTGCAACGTCTGACATAATTCATTGCTGATTGGTTGAATAACTACAAACAGGTACATATTGCAAAGACAATCTGCAGGATAGGGGGTCCTTGAGGACTGGGTCGAGAAACACTGTTCTCAAGGACTCTGCGGACCTGACCCTTAAACAGGCCGCCTGGGCCCGGGTAACGATGCGGAGGGAGGGAGGTCGGCCCCTAGAGACGTCATCTTGTGACGACCGCGAGGTGGCGCTATCCGTGCGTTCAGGGTTGACCGTGTGGCCCCGTGAGTTCAGCGGTCCCACATTTTCTACGGGCGGTTTGACGTTTTGGCGTTGAATGACGTCAGATAGTGACGTACTGTTGCGTACTGGCAAACCTTCTGACGCCGTTAAACAGGGCAGGCTGATGTGGTCGTGGCCTTTGTCCGCCTCCCCTCTCCCATTCTAGCGAACCCAATAGTTCAGGCACGTGAGTGAACACACACACACGCACACACACATGCACGCACACATGCACGCACACACACACTAGGAATAAAAACGCAACAGGAGCCGGTGAGACTCCATGAGGGCTCCTTGTTTGTTTGTTTGTTGTTTTAAGCAGAGCTGTGAAAAACGAGTCTCCTTTGAATGAATCCAAGACACTGTTGTAGTCACTTCCCTACCCCCCCCCCCACTCCACAATTGTATCCGGCCAATTACCCCACCCCACCCCCTCTGCCCATCCGGGCAGGGCTGCAGACTACCACATGCCTCCTCCCATACATGTGGCGTCTCCAGCTGTGAGGGGCGGAAGTAACCAGGATGACATGGATGGACGAAATGAAAAGATGGGAGCGATAAATCATCAAGCGATTTGATAAATTGGTCATTTATCAAATTCACGTGCACTTTTCTCGCCTCCATTTATGTGGAGTAATTTCTGTTACTTCCACCCCCCATGGACATGCAGGTGGCTGGTGTGACGGAGGAGGATGCAGAGGACAGGAAGCGATGGAAACGGCTCGTCCGCTTTGGCGACCCCTAACGGTAGCAGCCGGAAGTGGTAAATCTGTGTTCAGATACGCGCCCAGAGAAACGAGCTCTCTTCCTCGTTGGTGTTTCATTTGTAGCCAGGCGATGAGGTTTTGTTGGACAAAAAACGAGTCCGCAACATAGCAAAGTGGCGCCATCTGCTGGAGGTTTTGGTGTTTGTAACGAACAGCCTGTGTTAAAAAGGGCCCCTTCACACAGATGAATAATCGCCCTCTTACTGCCCGTAACACAGTTGTCAATAACATGTGGGGATGAGTGTCTCCATGGTAACGTGAGGACTTCCAACTTGGCTGCCACTCGTTTTCTTCTCGGGCCTTTCCGATGCCGAGTGAAACGGCCTGTTTACGCCGCGGCTTTGGCTGAGTTACGTTCACATTATCAGCGTCGGACGACCACAGACCTCCAGTTTCATCTGTCATTTGTCATCCGATGGGTTATCGTTTCATTGAAAGGTGTCTCGTGTGGATTAAGACACACACACACAGACCCCCCCCACCCCCCCTTTTACTGGTGTGTATGTGACCGCATTGGTGTGATGCCGCTCATCCCCGGTAACAGTGATGAATCACTGTGGGTTGATAATTATTCATTCATTATTATGATAACGTCTAACACATGATGTACGATAGGCCCGACATAACACATGAGCCATGTTGCTGTTAGATCTACCGGCGTTTATCTCGAGGTCATGGCGAGGGCGACCCACGATTAGTCCGCCATCGATGTGTCGATCAGAGACACTCGGGACAGGACACGTGGCTGTTTATTGGACACGTTGATTACTACAGGGGGCGGCACGGCGGTTAGCGCGGTCGCCTCACAGCAAGAGGTTCCCGGGTTCGAGCCCAGGGGTAGTCCAACCTTGGGGGTCGTCGCGGGTCGTCCTCTGTGTGGAGTTTGCATGTCCTCCCCGTGTCTGCGTGGGTGCTCCGGTTTCCTCTCACAGTCCAAAGACATGTAGGTCAGGTGACTCGGCCGTACTACACTGTCCCTAGGTGTGAATGTGTGTGTGTGGGGGGGGGGGCGCTGTGATGGCCTGGCAGCCTGTCCAGGGTGCCTCCCTGCCTGCCAATCAATGACTGCTAGGATGGGCTCCAGCATCCCCGTGACCCGAATTTGGATGGGCGGCTGGATGGATGAACGATTACTACAGGGATTTTGGTCCATCATTTAAATAAAACTCCATCTACCACGATCCCTAGGCGTGCTTTCTTTTCTCCACCCTTTTCTGTTGTGACGGACCTGTGGGGGGGTTTGCAGACAGGAGCCGGAGTTGCTAAGTGGCCGTGCAGCTGTCCGTCACCGGGCGGCCTGGCTGTGTTTGAACTGCTAGCGTTAGGCCGCAAAACAGAGGTCATAAATGTCTGGGAGCAGACCGATTACCCCCCATGTGAGAACTGCTCACCCTAAACATCCGAGGTCACGACCCCGCGGTCAAAAGGAAATGACCCCCGGACGCGTGAGACACTAATTATAAGGCATCTGTGCAGGGGGGTTGCGAGCTCTTTACGGTGCGCTCGGGTGTCCAGATTGCTGGATTCGCTGATGGAGGCTGCGCCGGAGGAATCCTTCAGACCCCCGAAGTTCCCGGGCTTGTGAGGAATCGTAGGACTTCCGGATGCATCACCGGGGATTTTCTACCCTCGCTACTCCGCGGTACGAGAACGGTCAAGAATTAGCGGCGGGCAGCCAGGCAGGAATTCAATAGGGGGTCATTTTAGACGTGACTTCTCCTCTCTTCTTCGCTCCCATTGCGCGAACGATACCTGGCGAACGCTTCTCTTCCACAAGAATAACGAGAAGTCTCCCGAGGCGTCTGTAGTGCTCCGCTCTCCTTTTTTCTTGTGGGTCCTTTGCTCCCTGTCTCAGTGGAGATACGGGCTATACTCGTTCATTAATTCATAACCAGGAATGCTGCTGTCCGTCTTGCCTTTAAGGCACCGCCAACCGACCGGCTGGTGGTTGGCGGTGGACAGACGGTGCTGCGAAAGTTCTGGCTGCAGTAAATCCTTAAAGACAGGTGCACGTTTTAAGTGACTGTAAATGGAGCAAATTAGGAGGAGAAGGGCTTCACCTTTCCTTTCAACTGATTGTTGAGTGAGGGTTTGACAGATGGTTGGTGCTTATCATCCAGAAGATCCGGAAAACGAGTCTGTCACCGAGGTATCGGTCTGCTACTTGGCTCCTTTTGACGGTGAAAGAGCCGGACATTATATCTGTCTCATCATGATCTGGTGGTCTGAGACCAGATGTGTCATGGGATCGGGGTTCTGGTAATCTGGTTATATAACTTTAATGACAAATGATCCCCCCCCCTTTTTTTTTTCTCCCCAGTTGTACTTGGCCAATTACCCCACTCTTCTGAGCTGTCCCGGTCGGTGCTCCACCCACCCCCTCTGCTGATCCGGGGAGGGCTGCAGACTACCACATGCCTCCTCCGACAGTGAGGAGTTTCGCCAGGGGGACATAGCACATGGGAGGATCACGCTGTCCCCCCCCAGCCCCCCCACACCCCCAAACAGGTGCCCCGACCGACCAGAGGAGGCGCTAGTGCAGCGACCAGGACACGTACCCACATCCGGCTTCCCACCCACAGACACGGCCTGTGTCTGTAGGGACACACGACCAAGCCGGAGGTAACACGGGGATTCGAACCGGCGATCCGCGTGTTGGTAGGCAACGGAATAGACCGCTACGCTACCCGGACGCCCCATGACAAATGATTTTGATAAAAAGGTCAAATTGGGGGGGACATTAGAAGCCATTTAAGTGACAAATCCCAAGTCGTCTCCGTGCTGCTGGTTGGTTTCGACTGCAAGACACATTTCCAGCATTTCATTTTCCCATCACAACAAATGAGCTGTGCTGTACAGTTTGGCCGCGTGTCAATCAGCTGAACATTGACCTCCTACAGCTCTCCATTATCTCCAATGTGGTAGTCCTTTGTTTATTCTCGGCATTCTGAATAAAAAAAACCAAACCAGACTGGCATCTAAATCTCTCAATGGCACCAGTCTGGACCCAAACACAGAGGGAGGAGAAGAGAAGAATAGGAGGAGAGAACAGCTGTTTTTTCTTTTTTATTCCGTCTTTCTTTCTTTTCTACAAATTCCCGAATCACAATCCCACGCTCAGCGAGAGAGCGAGAGAGAGAGAGAGGAAGGGAGGGGCTGATGAAGGGAGGATGAGAGAGGACGAGGGGCCACACAGAGAGTTCCCTGTGTTGGAGGAAGAACGACGGACTGAATGTCAACAGGCGGCGTGGGTCGATCAGCAAACCAACCACCAGAGAGAAGGAGACGGAGAAAGAGGGAGAGAGGGAGACGGAGTGATAAAGGAGGAGAGGGGTATTAACGGGAGAGAGGGAGAGCAACAGAAGTGCATGGACGGCAGCAGGCCTGTGGAGATGCTCTGAGGATCTGGGCCAAGTGATAGAGGCCGGAGCAGCCAGCAGGCAGGCGCAAAGACTCAGGTACGACAATATGGCACCTTGTTTATCCATCCACCCGGGCACCGATAGAGAGAGAGAGAGAGACAGACAGACAGACAGACAGACAGATATATAGATAGATAGATAGATAGATAGATAGATAGATAGATAGATAGATAGCGCACCGCCGAGCCCTCTGATGTGCCTCCTTCCCAGTAATGATCCGGGACGACCTTTCCTGCCAGACGCCGCCGTCATCCTGCACGGAAGTTTCATCCTGCCTTCTCACACGATTCCTTTTGATCATTCCGATAGCTGCATAAGTTTTGTAAATGAATCAATGCCACCTCAACATGTTTCACCCGGATCAAAATTCATCATGCTTCCCTCCGATAATCCCCCGTCTTCTTCTTTAGCGAGACGGACAGGTTTTGGTTGCTCCATCGACGCCACGTTACCACGATTCACCTGTATGTAAGTTTACGATGCCTTCTTCATTTTACTTTTCGTTTTCCCTTGATAGACAAACCCTAGAGATGGTCCGACGCCCCCTTTCCTGCTCTACTTTCTTCTAGTTGTGTGTTACCGGGGGTCGGATGTTGATTTACTTGAACTCCCCATCCATTCTCCTCACTCGGGTTTCCCACGAGTGTAAAGGGGAAGGTATCTGGGTTGTGTGTCAGGGGTGGCAGGGCAGCAAAGCGCTCCTGGACGCCGAACGGTCGGGCCTAACGTGACCCCCGCCGTCTCAAAAGCCTTCTTCGCTCACCTTCGGCTTTTTGTATAGATATCGAACCCGCTCCGTGGTGTGAATTATTCCACCCGAAGGCGATCTGCGATTGGGCGAGAGGGCGGCCCGCGTCACGACCTCCAACTCGCTCGAGCTTAGATGTGCGGCCGTGATTGTGTTGACTTTTCTGGAGATGCGCGGACGTAGGAGACATGCAAATGTTTTCCTTGCCGTCCCCGAGGTCCGGGTGGCGAGGGGAGATGCTCTGATATTCAACGTGCCCTGTGTCGACCTTCACATGATGCTCCAGAGCACTCGGGCGCCATAAAGCCTGCTCTGTGTGGCGGCACAAACCCGCCGCTTGTTTCCCCCCCCCCCCCCTCCCCTCCGCGGCTCTTTAGCATTTCAGCTCCTCTCCTCCCCGGGCAAGTGCCCCTCGCCGATTAAGAAGGAGATTTTCCAAATATTTCCCAACACCCACAATGCCCCCGTCCGCTATGAAGTGGCAAGTCTGTGCTGCGCCCTCCAACAAAGGCTCGCTTGTTGTTTCTTGCTTTTTTGTCTTGTGTCTCTCTAACAGGGGTGGTTGTTGTCGATAGCGGAAAAGATTGGTTGTTTTAATCACAGAAAAGTGGCCGAGTCACCCACGAGTGCGTTTGGCTCTTTTTCAGATCTTTCCCATGAACCTTCCCTCCCGTCCTGGGTTGTTGCATGTGGTTGAGATCCCCCCCCCCCCCCCACAGTGGCTGTGCAGTGGGGATGGAAGTTGGTTTTTCCCTTAAAAGATGTCCATTCACGTCAATTCAAGACCAGTCAGATTAATCTGTATGGCTCTAAATCACAATTTGGTCCCAGTTGGGTTTACAAACACGATTACGTTCCGCACAATGCACAGCAATGCCCCCCCCCCCCCACTATCCCGAGACCATCGATTCAAATGAGGAAGAACTCCACGGCTGTTCAGCCGACCGGTGAAGGCTACAGGCAGTCAGGCCTGCAGACCTGTGAAGTATGGACACCTTGGTGTAGTTGCAGTGATGACCTGAGTTTTACTTGTTGAAGTCTGCTGGTGAAGGTCTTCCACCAGCTTGTTCCTTCATATCTGCTCCACACAATTTTGCTTGTTCTTCAAAACCGCCTTCTTCTTCAATATTTGGCTGCTGTGATGAAGATGTACGTTGTCTCATTTTTTTTTCCCTTTTTCTCCCCGATTGTATCCGGCCAATTGCCCCGCTCTTCCGAGCCATCCCGGTCGCTGCTCCACCCCCTCTGCCGATCCGGGGAGGGCTGCAGACTACCACATGCCTCCTCCCATACATGTGGAGTCGCCAGACGCTTCTTTTCACCTGACAGTGAGGAGTTTCACCAGGGGGACGTAGCACGTGGGAGGATCACGCTATTCCCCCAATCCCCCCCCCCCCGAACAGGCGCCCCGACCGACCAGAGGAGGCGCTAGTGTGGCCACCAGGACACATACCCACATTCGGCTTCCCACCCGCAGACACGGCCAGTTGCGTCTGTAGGGACGCCCGACCAGGCCGGAGGTAACACGGGGATTCGAACCGACGACCCCCGTGTTGGTAGGCAACAGAATAGACCGCCACGCCACCCGCACGGCCACGCTGTATCATTTCTGCTGGCAAAGTCCAACCAGTTATTAACCCTCGTGTCCTGTTTGGATGTACTGTTTCCATCACACTGGCCCAAGAACACCTTCAAATTGTACAGCAGTACAACTGTCGGATGTATTTTACAGTCCTCAGTACTTCAGATCTCTGTCTCAGTTATTAATCACGTTAACAGGACTGAAGGTTTATAGTTGTTATTTCAAACAGGTCGTCTTGCCCCAAACAAAGCACAAGGGATGAACAAGCCGCTGTGTTGGAAGGGTTCATGATTTGGATATTTGTGGATCAGCTGTTGACTTAAACACACCCTCGATAAAAAGCACCAGAAGGGACATTTGCTTGGATGCAAATCTTCAGGACTGCAGCTTTAATTCACTGGCGTGCAGTCATGTGCCCATGGAGGAGCCATGTGTGTGGTTTTCTTTCCAACCCCACACTGCACCAGCTGACTTCAGTAAGCCTCCTCTTTCTGACTGAAAGTGTGTAATGTAGTGGGGGTGTGAGAAAGTATCGACGCACTCGAGTACCACGATAGTATCTTTTGTGATACTGTGTCGGTTCTCAAAACCACTATATCGAGTTTTAATTGTTTACATGTAAAGGTTGGTGACAAACATGTTGCGTCGCGTGTAACCCCACGACCGCCAGATAACAGGGTTGTAATCTGCCCTCAGCCATTCGACTCCTCCGCTGCAACCCAACGGCGTAAACCGAGACAGGAAGTCGCGTCAGCACAAAGATCACGGGCCTAGGAAACCGCAGTACATCGCGATATGTTGAGTCGCCACCCCCGTATCGCGACACGTATCGTATCGCCAGGTTCTCGCCAGTACACGGCCCTAAGATTTAGTGAAATCACGCTCGGTAGGAGGGAAAACCTGCGTGCACACGGCTCTCCGCGGACCACAGCTGGACCGCACGGCTTTGACCGGGCTACGTATCTCGCAGTCCTTTCCCACGACCGCTAACGTGACAGACATACGTGACATGGCGAACATAACGCCACCGGGGGGGGGGGGAAGGAAATCCCACCAGAAACATCCGACACATTGCATTCCACTCCTCCCTGACAACATTTGCTCTGCAACATGCCGAGCCGACCTCTCCTAAAAAACCGCATTCTTCCGGTCCGGTTCCCCCGTCCTCGGCGATCCAGTCCACAGCCTGCACTTTGAGGGGGGAGGGGGGGGGAGGGCAGGGGAGGGGTAGCGGTGGGGACTCATTCCTGAGCATGTCTTTCATACCAGGCCGTGCCCCGCCGCCAGATTGGTTTTCGCACACTCCCAGGGCCCTCCCTGGTACCACGGCGACGCAGCTGTCACCTGTCACTTTCCATGCAGGGAGGCGGGATGGCCCATTATGGCCCGGAGTAGAGAGCTGTACCGCACAACACCATGCCCCCCCCCCCCACTTGCTATCTCTCTCTCTCTCTTGCTATCACCCTCTCTCTCTCCCTCTCTCACCCTCTCTCTCTCTCTCTCTCTCTTGCTATCGCCCTCTCTCTCCCTCTCTCTCCCTCTCTCTCCCTCTCTCTCTCTCTCTCTCTCTCTCTTGCTATCGACCTCTCTCTCCCTCTCTCTCTCTCTCTCTCTCTCTTGCTATCGCCCTCTCTCTCCCTCTCGCTCTCTCTCCTCTACCAGCTGACAGGAGGAAATTCCTTCGGCTATACAGGGACGTGTCTGGGACACCTCCGCTGTGTGTGCATGCCGGGACAATCCAGCGTTGATGGGAATAATACGAATAATGTTTTGAAGCGGCGTAGAGGAACGGGTCTGTATCGTCTGTTTTTGTTTGTTTGTTTTGTTTGTTTGTGTTCAGGAGGTTGGGCTTCGTGAAGCGTGGCGTTGTCCTCGGCTCAGGTCCGCCGCAGCTCATCGAAACTCGCTGGAAGACTTGTGGGATTGCGCTCCTTTTTGTGGACTTGTTTGTCCTCGGCTCTCGTAGCTTCTTGTGTTGGCTCAGCACGTGACGATGTAGCAGATTTAATTGGTGAATCACATCTTTTACCTGATGTTATTGACTCTAGTAACTTTAATTGATTTTTTTTTTAAAGAACTCAAGCAACTGAGTGTACTTTGTAGTTATGGTAGCCGTCTGGACCCTCCAGAATGAACTTCGACCGTTTCTCAATTAACAGTAAGGGTGGACAAGTGGCTTCTAAGATCGTCCCCTAACTGATACTGTACTTTGGATGCGGCCTCAGGAAAGACTGCTATCGGTCTGAACGTAAGGTTGATGACGGGCGAGGGGGTGCTCCGTGGTTCTGATCCAAGAGGTCTCCGGGGTTTGGATGTGGGCTGATGTTATCGCAGATGACTACAGGACGAAAAGTCTATCAAAGCTTTGAACATTCATTCGCACTAATCTGGTCAAACATCTCCTGTCGTCTTTCCTGCTCTTTTACTCCACGAACGCCTTCATTTATCATTTGTTGTTTGATTATCATAATGTTATCATCATCGTCATCATCATCATCATCATTAATGGTATTATTATGATTATTATCATTGTTGGCGTTATTGTTAATAGTGGTGGTATTGTTAATAATGTCAGTGTTTTTTCTGTTTCCGTTTCCAGAATGGAGGAACAGGACAGAGTAAGCCAAGCGTCCAGCGTGGTCACCGTTTCTTCCTTCCCTGTGAAAAAAGTTTGTCTTTGGCTCGCATGGCTGCCTTGTTGTGTTTTATCATGAACGCAGACACGTGTTTGGCTTGTAGGGTGCATTTTTTGTAAGACTGCTCACGCACAAATGCAACGCTGTGCACGTTCACGGATGGCGATGCTGCATGTTTTGTAAAGGGAGGGGGGCTGTGGGAGGTATCTGCATCGTTCTATAACAATGATGTCCTTATCCTGCACCAGGGCGGCAGGGACAAACTGCAGACGTTTGGCAAACGGTGGAGGTCCGCCAAGAGGGACCCCAACTGTGCCGTGGTCATCAGAGGATGGCTCAATAAGAAGGTACCGTTCCAACCAACAACCCTGTCTTTTAGTGTTTTCTTTTATGGGTGTTTTTTTTTTTGGGTTGGGGGGGGGATTTTCCCCCCCCCTTTTTCTCCCCCATTGTACTTAGCCAATTACCCCACTCTTCCGAGCCATGCCGGTCGCTGCTTCACCCGCTCTGCCGATCCGGGGAGGTGCTGCAGACTACCACATGCCTCCTCCGATACATGTGGCGTCGCCAGCCGCTTCTTTTCACCTGACAGTGAGGAGTTTCACCAGGGGGACGTAGCGCATGGGAGGAGCACGCTATTCCCCCCCCCGAATAGCCGGAGGAGGCACTAGTGCAGCGACCAGGACACATACCCACATCTGGCTTCCCACCCGCGGACACGGCCAGTCGTGTCTGTAGGGGGAAGCCCGACCAAGCCAGCGGTAACACGGGGATTGGAACCGCCGCTGATCCCTGTGTTGGTAGTGCAACGGAACAGACCGCTGCACTACTCGGACGCCCCCCATTTTATGGTTTCTTTTAAAATGTCTCTCTTTTATGGTTTAATGGTTACCTATTTTTTTATTCATACACTTACTCTGCAAATTTTCAAAACGTACCACAAAAATAAAAATTGTTTTCAATTTAATAACCATTATAATACATTACAGTTAAGAGTAGTAGTAATAACAGAATCTGATGTACACCTTTGGCAATTAGCACTGATCACCGTTAATTCTCTTCCATTATTCCTTTAGGACAGCTCTGGGTTGAAGCTGTGGAAGAGGAGATGGTTTGTCCTGTCAGATTACTGTCTGTTCTACTACAAAGGTAAACATGAGTCAAGTCATCGCACAGCAAATTGGTCAACCCTGTCTCGGACAAAACGTTCACATACAATGTGTTTGCAGTTCCTAAAAATACACGTGTGTACACTCGTATATATGGTATGTCTGGCCTCGCGACACTGCATGGGAACATATCAAATCATATTTTGTCATGTGCTTATGAAGCATTTCAAGGTGTCGATGAATGAGGATGTTGTTAAGGACGTCCACTCAGACCATCCACTTTAGTACTATTAGATTAGAGATGGTTGAGTTCAGGTTTGGGCTTGGTGTGGTTAAGGTCAGGGTAAGGAACTAGGAGGTCGGCTGTTAAATGTTTTAATACATATTGAGTGTATATCAGGTTTAAAGTAGATCTGAGTGGATGTGCTCAATCACCTCCCCATTCGTCGATACGTTGGCAGTCGACATACTTTGGGAATTCCAGGTATGTTATACACAAATATTTTGTCAGTGAGACTGGCCTGGACGGAGTATATTCAAATCTGCTCCTCCGTGTCTCCCGGTCAGACAGCAGAGAAGAATCGGTGCTGGGCAGCATACCGCTGCCGAGCTACCACATCCTGTTCTGCTCACCACGGGAATGCAAGAACAGGAAGTACACCTTCAAGGTGTGTATGGTCGAGTCACGCGCTCAGCGATTTGGCCGTTTGTGAGGTGAACGGTGGGGTCATCCTGACTGTTGTCTCTGAACTCAGGTGGTGCACCAGGGGATGCGCTCCTACTTCTTTAGCGCCGACACTCAGGAGGACATGTTGGGTTGGGTCCGAGCCCTCAGCCAGTCGGCTGCCATGGAGCCAGACAGCATCAGCAGGTAACAATGGAGACCTGGGGCCATATTACAGAAACTTCCTAACTTGCAGATCCCATCTTAACCATTTGGTTACCATGGAATTAGGGTTAGGACCTGATTTAGAGAAAATGCCTTTACAGATGAACAGTTCCCAAGTCAATGTTCCTATCCTAACTTAAGATAGGAAAGGCATATTACACAAGCATCCTTAACTTCTCAAACTCTTAAATAAACTCTCCTAACTTCAAGATAACCGTTAAACTGTCCTAACTTTCACTTTTCCACCAGGTAGTGTTAGCTAACTTGTTTAATCCGTATGGCTGCTCTTTTACTGCTTTTACACAACCAGCAAAATGTCAACAGGCAGAATATTCTCTGAGGGTCTTATGGCAGACCCTAAGAATGCCAACTGTCTGTAGGGATGCCCGACCAAGCCGGAGGTAACACAGGGATTCGAACCAGCGATCCCCGTGTTGGTAGGCAACGGAATAGACTGCTACGCTACCTGGACGCCCAAACCTGTCCTTTAAACTAAATCCCCTGTGTCTCAGTCAGACTGTGTTGTAGTGTTGTGAAGCTGAGTCCAGCGGTGGTCCTGTGTCCAAAATCTACAAAATGAAGCCGGACAGTGAAATAACCTTATAACCGATAACCGCGATGGCAAAAAAAAAAAAAGAGAGAGAGAATAAGACCCAGTTTGTACAAAGAAAATAAAAACAGAACTATCCATCAGAGGTTGGAGATGGTCACAAAGGAAGCTTGTTCTTAAAAGGTGGTTTGTATTTTTAGGCCTCTTCTAAATGACTCGACATTTGTGATGTTGTCAGGTGGTTGGGGAGGGGAGAGCATTCTGTCTATGGGGCGAGGAACATGACGGATTTGGGTGCCTTTTTCCCCCACTTTTTTCTGTTTTGTTTAATTTCTGTTAATCGTTCCATCTCTGTCCCGTTCAGGCGTTGCTCGAGCTATCAAGACTTCACTCAGATAGGCAGCAGCAGCGAGTCGGTGGTGCTCCCCCGCTCCCCCTCTGTGGAAGATGGTCTCTCCCAACGCCACAGGCACGTCAGCAGGACTCTGAGCGAACCAAGTCATCTCACAGGGGGGAGGGCAGGGGTGGAGCAGAGGAGCCGACGGATTCTTCATCGCAGGTACACCGAGCTTCTTCAGACCTGTGTGTGTGTGTGTGTGAGAGAGAGAGAGAGAGAGAGAGAGAGACAGAGAGAGAGAGAGAGAGAGAGAGAGAGAGAGAGAGAGAGAGAGAGAGAGAGAGAGAGAGAGAGAGAGAGAGAGAGAGAACCAAAGGCTGTTGGGCAAAAAAAACACTTTAACTTGATGAAGATGAGGATACTTTACTCTCAAGGCTCAGCGTTTTCGGTTTTTATTTTTCGAAGCCATCCAGCATGCCGAACGTTGCCACAAGAGGACACTGTTAAATAACCTCACACGAACAGGAACAACTTTTGGATCTGCGGAAACATAAAATCCGGGTGAAAATCAGTTTAAACCGGTCTGCTCCTTTTAAAAAAAATCTGGGTATTTTTCGGTGAAAATCGGTAAGATCCGAAAACGCTGAGCCTTGTTTATTCTCCACTCACGTGGAAATAAGCTTTGTGGCACATGCTGTGAGGCAAACGACACGTGTACCACACTTAGCAGCATATAATAAGAATACATAAAGGTCAAATGAAATACAGCGTAAAAACCAGAAATAGACTAAGACTCATTGCCAGTTATGGCACAGTGTGCGACCCACAGCAGCGTAACGGTAACTCAAGCAGAGTCCTAATGAGGCACGTCCATAATGAGAAAACAATCAACCCAGTGCCTGCAAACATCCTCTTATTGCACACCTCAACACGGAGAGAGAGCCACATGTGGACTTCTTGGACAATATTCCGGTCCTGTGGTTTTGTGTGTGCATGTGTGTGAGCCAGTGTGAACTGGCAAACCACCGAAACGCCGGGCAATACTGCAGACAGTAAGAGATAGCGTTCAGCTGGAAAATACATTTCCAGGAGAAAACGTGTTGTAGCTGTAGTAAGGTGGTTGCGGTGAGCTTAAATCAGCGTTATCAATTGAACTCTGACCTCAGCATGTGTCGCCACCGTCTCATCTGGAGATTGCAAACACACCACCATTCATTTCAAGGGAGAAATGTTAATCATAAAAAGTTAAATATCGCATCCGGGTAGCGTAGTGGTCTATTCTGTTGCCTACCAACACGGGGATCGCTGGTTCGAATCCCCGTGTTACCTCCGGCTTGGTCAGGCATCCCTACGGACACAATTGGCCGTGTCTGCGGGTGGGAAGCTGGTAAAACTCCTCACTGTCAGGTGAAAAGAAGCAGCTGGCGACTCCACATGTATCGGAGGAGGCATGTGGTAGTCTGCAGCCCTCCCCGGATCGGTAGAGGGGGTGGAGCAGTGACCCGGATGGCTCGGAAGAGTGGGGCAATTGGCCGGGTACAATTGGGGAGAAAAAGGGGGGAAAATGTCGACTGCATCTGCACATGTCCTAAAGGAGTAGATCTTTTGAAATTCTGAATGGAATTTGCTATGTCCAATTTTTCGAGAGAATATCAATACGGAGAAAAGCAAAGCTAGCACTATCATGCTAATAATAATGACAGTCTCCATCTATGTAACTGGTTAGTAATGTACAACAATGTCAATCAGCTTTTAAGTAATGAATATATATAATAAATATTTGCCGGCAGCCATACCAACATGCGCCATGGCTCTGCCAAACGACGGAAGCTAAGCAGGTGTGGGCTTGGCTAGTACTCGGGTGGGAGACCTCCTGGGAAAAACTGAGTTGCTGCCGGAGGTGGTGTTGGTGGGCCAGTAGGGGGCAGTCTTCCCTCTGGTCCTAATAAAAACAACCAATATCAAATCCCAATACCGCAGTGACGGGGACGCTGTGCTGTAGGAGATGCCGTCCTTCGGATGAGACGTTAAACCGAGGTCCTGACTCACTGTGGTCATTAAAGATCCCGCGGCACTTATCACAAAGAGTAGGGGGTCCCCGGTGTCCTGGCAAAATTCCCAACCTGGTTCTCTCCGTCTGGCCACCTAATCATCCCCCCCATGTAATTGGCTCAATGGTTCGTCCCTCTCCACCTCAAGCTGATGTGTGGTGAGCGTTCTGGTGCAAAATGGCTGCCGTGCATCACCCAGGTGGTGCTGCACATTGGTGGTGGTTGAGGTGAGTTGTCCCCTTCAATGTGAAGCGCTTTACGTGTCTAGATTAAGAGCGATATAAATGTAATGATTATTTATTATTCAAATAATGAAGAATGTGAATAGAGGGGTTCATTTTGGGTGAAACCCCCTGAGAAAGGTCACAACCTTAGCATCCTGCTACGTTCACAGCCCCTCGCCGAGCACACCGAGTCCACCGGAGTTCGACAGGAGACGGGGCTGTGGTCCACACCTGGAGGAGGACTACCACCACTACACCTCTGGGCGCAACACCCCGTCCAAGCACATAGAGTTCACCGCTGCGGGATCTTTGACCCCGCGAGGCCAGCTGGGGTCACGACCTCACACACCAGTGGGGAGGGTTGACATCCGACCCCAGGATGACCCTGTGATGATGCCGCAGACGCTGTGCTATGGCCCGGCGTCGCCCAAACTGGAGTTCAAAGCCACCCCGGGCATGGAGAGATGGCAAAACATAAGCAAGGTTAGAGGGTTTTTGTATTCATTGTAATGCTCCTCATCAGGAATCAGGAACCATTTATTGTCATTTCTATCATGTACTTGCGTACACAAAAGATAAAAACACATCCAAAATTTCCAAAAACGACACCGCCAAAAACATACAAAAACAGAGAACAAAGCCAAAAAAAAAAAGGGAAAACACAAACAGTTAATGACACAAACTTAGACGTGGACGTGGACAAAGACCCTGCGTAGTCAGTACTGGGTGAAGCCGCTGCAAACGTGAGTTCGCTGCAAACGTGAGTTTGCGCCGCCATCCTCCCACACCAGAGGGGGTCAAATATTATTTGCAAAATTATATATGCAAACGACAAAAAAAATTACAAACACTTAAAAACTTATTTTTACACTGGCATCTTTGTAAGCCGACTATATCCGTCCATTTATTTTTTCAAATTTTCAATTTGCCCTTTTATCATTTTAGCTTTATCTTTGTTTTTTTGGTGCTTTATTTTTTATATGGTGATACAGTATTAAAGATGCCATATGAATAGTTTGTTGTCTACATTAAATAAAGATAAATCGTATGACTCATTGTAATTTAAACACTTACAATTCTCAGTTCTTTGAACATATATTTGTAACCCTTCTGCATCATAAACTCCTACGGCCAGGTCCAGGTCCAGGTCCAGGTCCACCTTGACCTTCATGTGTCATTCCTGTCATGTGACACGTTCCTCATGCACCTGTCCTACTGGGTGAAGGAACAGGAATCACTCGGCACTGATGGTGTAAATGTTACCGGGTAGAACATCAGTCAACATTGAAGACCACGTTTTTCAGATTCGATTAGAGTCACAATGCTGCTGCAAGACTCCTGACCAGAGCGAGCGATGCGCTCACATTACTCCCATCCTGGTGTCCTCACACCGGCTTCAAATCAAATCAAATCAATGTTATTTGTATAGCCCAATATCACAAATTACAAATTTGCCTCAGTGGGCTTAACAGTAACACAACATCCTGTCCTTAGACCCTCTCATCGGATAAGGAACAACTCCCTAAAAAAAAAAAAAAACCCTTTAACAGGGAGAAAAAATAGGAAGAAACCTCAGGGAGAGCAACAGAGGAGGGCTCTCTCTCCCAAGTCAGATTTAAGGGTCACATTTAAGGTTTTAGTGGTTACCCATAGAGCCTTGCGTGGTCAGGCACCCTCCGACATCACTGATCTAATTTGCCCCTACATGACCTCCAGGTCCCTGAGGTCCTCTGGTGTGTTTTCTGTACCTCGTACCAGGCTCCACACTGAGGGGGTCGGACTTTCACACTAGTTACCCCCAAGCTGAGGAAGGTCTCCCCCCTCGACTTGGGGCCTGTTGACTCTAGACAGATTTAACCTGTTTAATCTGGCCTTATGTAATCTGTTTATCGCTTAAATCTCCATTCATTCATTCATTAATTCATTCATTTGTTTGTCATTATTATTATTTTTCCTTTTCTGTCATTGTGAGGCACTTTGTGACTGTCTGAAAAGGGCCAAATATGTAAACTTTACTTACATATTTACTTGTTAAATTTAAATACAAATAAACCTTATTCTGTTTTTCACAGCCAGTGCCTACTTATGGCTCCGTCCATCATATGGCAGGTGGACGAAGACCTCTGGGAAAGGTAACATAGTATCTGTCTATAGCTATATCTATATCTATCTATCTATTAGATAAGATACTTTATTGTCATAGTATCTATCTATCTATCTATCTATCTATCTATCTGTCTGTCTTTTTGTCTGTATCTATCGATCGATCGATCTATCCATCTATCTGTCTGTCTGTCTGTCTGTCTTTTTGTCTGTATCTATCTATCTATCTATCTATCTATCTATCTATCTATCTATCTATCTATCTATCTATCTATCTGTCTATCTGTCTGTCTGTCTGTCTGTCTGTCTGTCTGTCTATCTTTTTGTCTGTATCTATCTATCTATGTATATTTTTCTATCTTTTTGTCTATCTATCTGTCTGTCTGTCTTTTTGTCTGTATCTATATCTATCTGTCTGTCTGTCTTTTTATCTGTCTATCGATCTATCCATCTATCTGTCTGTCTTTTTGTCTGTGTCTATCTATGTCTATCTATCGATCTATTTATCTATCTGTCTGTCTTTTTGTCTGTTTATCTATCTATGTATATTTTTCTATCTTTTTGTCTATCTATCTATCTGTCTGTCTATCTTTTGTCTGTATCTATATCTATCTATCTGTCTGTCTTTTTGTCTGT
Organism: Lampris incognitus; assembly: GCF_029633865.1. Taxonomy (NCBI): domain Eukaryota; kingdom Metazoa; phylum Chordata; class Actinopteri; order Lampriformes; family Lampridae; genus Lampris; species Lampris incognitus. The sequence continues at coordinate 405,724 of NW_026611075.1, forward strand.
GTCTATCTATGTCTATCTATCGATCTATTTATCTATCTGTCTGTCTTTTTGTCTGTTTATCTATCTATGTATATTTTCTATCTTTTTGTCTATCTATCTATCTGTCTGTCTATCTTTTGTCTGTCTATCCTGTGTCTATCTTCTGCATAATTGTCTCTGTCTGTCTGTCTCTCTATCTATCTTGCTATGTTTTCGTCCATCTGTTTTTAAATACTTCTTTCTCGTGACGTTTCGGGTCTTCCTGTTTCTTTCTATGAAGTTTCGTCTCGTCTCTTTTCAGTGTGTCTGACAACAAAGACCTGCTAGCTAAATAAACTTTCAGAGTAAGCAATACAAATGAGGTCTTTTACTTCAAGTACTAGTAGTAGTAGTAGTAGTAGTAGTACTAGTAGCAGTAATATTACAATAGTTATGGTATCACTTGTAGTTTCAGTAGTATTTATATATGTCATTAATTAGAAGAAGTCTCCCGGACGGTCCAGTTTATTGTTGCATTCTCACTTGGTATCATCTCCATCCTGTCTCTCTCTTCAGAGCTACTCCACAGGGGCAAACACAGACTTACTGCCCCCTTTGCCCCCATCAACAAGAGCCCCCCACGCGCCTCACCCCCCACACCACCACCATCACCACCACCACCACCATCGCAGCCATTTGTCTGTCTGTGTGCTACCGGCAGCTCTGGTACAGCCTGTCTCAATGTGCTGTGTGTATGTCTCACTGTCTGGTACCGCCTGTCTCACTGTGCTGTGTGTGTATGTCTCACTGTCTGGTACCGCCTGTCTCACTGTGCTGTGTGTGTGTGTGTCTGACTGTCTAGTACCACCTGTCTCACTGTGCTGTGTGTGTGTCTGACTGTCTGGTACAGCCTGTCTCACTGTGCTGTGTGTGTCTTACTGTCTGGTACAGCCTGTCTCAATGTGCTGTGTGTATGTCTCACTGTCTGGTACCGCCTGTCTCACTGTGCTGTGTGTGTGTATGTCTCACTGTCTGGTACCGCCTGTCTCACTGTGCTGTGTGTGTGTATCTGACTGTCTGGTACCACCTGTCTCACTGTGCTGTGTGTGTGTCTGACTGTCTGGTACCGCCTGTCTCACTGTGCTGTGTGTGTCTTACTGTCTGGTACAGCCTGTCTCACTGTGCTGTGTGTGTCTGACTGTCTGGTACAGCCTGTCTCACTGTGCTGTGTGTGTGTCTGACTGTCTGGTACAGCCTGTCTCACCGTCCTGCGTGTGTCTGACTGTCTGGTACAGCCTGTCTCACTGTGCTGTGTGTGTGTCTGACTGTCTGGTACCGCCTGTCTCACTGTGCTGTGTGTGTCTTACTGTCTGGTACAGCCTGTCTCACTGTGCTGTGTGTGTCTGACTGTCTGGTACAGCCTGTCTCACTGTGCTGTGTGTGTGTCTGACTGTCTGGTACAGCCTGTCTCACCGTCCTGCGTGTGTCTGACTGTCTGGTACAGCCTGTCTCACCATCCTGCGTCTGTCTGACTGTCTGGTACAGCCTGTCTCACCGTCCTGCGTGTGTCTGACTGTCTGGTACAGCCTGTCTCACTGTGTTGTGTGTGTGTCTGACTGTCTGGTAAAGCCTGTCTCACTTTGTTGTGTGTGTCTGACTGTCTGGTACAGCCTGTCTCACCGTCCTGCGTGTGTCTGACTGTCTGGTACAGCCTGTCTCACTGTGCTGCGTGTGTCTGGCTGTCTGGTACAGCCTGTCTCACTGTGCTGCGTGTGTCTGACTGTCACACCAAACCGACATCAGAGAACTAGCAGCGACGAAGGCCGCCTGTTGCGTCGCCTCACGTCGCCTGCATCTGGGCCAAAAAGTAGCACTTGAACACACCGCAAAGACTACAGCCAACGGCCAACTAGCATGTACGTTCTGCGCCTGCGTGAGAGGAAATAACTCTCCATACCAGCAGGTGGCGGTAGTCTGTATTCGTCATTAAAAAAAATCAACCGGAAGACAGAACTGCGGATATACAAACCGTAAACAAAGCGACGTCTGCTCACCGTTTTCACTCAGCTCTCGCTCAGTACAGACGGTGTCGTAACATAGCTGCTTCTCATCCAGAATACGACTGAGGAAAAGTTGCAAATGGCGCTGGCGATGTCAGCCCTCGGTGTTTTGGTTGTGGAAGAAGAACGGAAGGGGCACATTAGCTTCGTGAAATGTTCAGGTGAGACGAAAGCGAAAAACGAGAAGAGCCTTCCGTATGTGGGCCCTTGACTTCGTCGTTTGCTTGCTTTCGTAACTTCCGTTTCGTTTCTCGTGCACTGATTCGCTAAGCTAAACAGCCAATCAGAGTGATCTCTCTCACCGACGGGCTCCGCCGCCAATTCAACGTGCTGAATCGGCCCGAAAAGCTGCCGACAGGGGGCCGACTAGTGCCAACGGTGCGGGACACGCCGCAAAAACTAGAGCCACAGACCGCAAAAACTGGAGCCACAGACCGCAAAAACTAGAGCCACAGACCGCAAAAACTGGAGCCACAGACCGCCACAGACCGCAAAAACTGGAGCCACAGACCGCAAAAACTAGAGCCACAGACCGCAAAAACTGGAGCCACAGACCGCAAAAACTGGAGCCACAGACCGCAAAAACTAGGGCCACAGACCGCAAAAACTAGAGCCACAGACCGCCACAGACCGCAAAAACTGGAGCCACAGACCGCCACAGACCGCAAAAACTGGAGCCACAGACCGCCATAGACTGCAAAAACTGGAGCCACAGACCGCAAAAACTAGAGCCACAGACCGCAAAAACTGGAGCCACAGACCGCAAAAACTAGAGCCACAGACCGCAAAAACTGGAGCCACAGACCGCAAAAACTGGAGCCAAAGACCGCAAAAACTAGAGCCACAGACCGCAAAAACTGGAGCCACAGACCGCAAAAACTAGAGCCACAGACCGCAAAAACTAGAGCCACAGACCGCAAAACTGGAGCCACAGACCGCAAAAACTAGAGCCACAGACCGCAAAAACTGGAGCCACAGACCGCAAAAACTAGAGCCACAGACCGCAAAAACTAGAGCCACAGACCGCAAAAACTGGAGCCACAGACCGCAAAAACTAGAGCCACAGACCGCAAAAACTGGAGCCACAGACCGCAAAAACTAGAGCCAAAGACCGCAAAAACTAGAGCCACAGACCGCAAAAACTGGAGCCACAGACCGCAAAAACTAGAGCCACAGACCGCAAAAACTAGAGCCACAGACCGCAAAAACTGGAGCCACAGATGCTCACCGACGGCCCGACATTGGTGGTGTGTTACGGCCTTCAACACACATCTGCTCTGCGTCTGTTCAGAGATGTGGCGTTTGTGTGTCGTCAGAAATGTGTGACGTTATGTCGCTGTTGTTGTTGTATTCTAAAACCTGTCAGTTGTGGCGCTGTGTCTTATTGTGTAACAAAGACTTTTAAGATGTTAGTGTTGAATTAACGGTACGGCTTTTTTCGTTTTTAATGATCAACGTAATTTCACAGTAACATTGATTATGAGTAGCAGTCACAGAACAACAGCACTTCCGTCACAGTAAATTGCTTTGTGGTATTCTTGTGCAATGTTGAACATGTGTCTGTACGTGTCAGAGCTGTACCGTCCCTGTTCACTAACGCTGCGTCAGTGATTTTACAAATTATGGATGTGGTCTGTGCTGCGTTCTGTCACTGTTTTGTCCAGAAGTATTTAGTACTTGTTTTTAAATGTTCTGCCTAAATGTTCAGTCTTAATGTGAGAGGACAACACTGCAAATATGTCTGGATAGCTGTCGCTGCTGTGTGCTGAAATACACCTGATCCTTGTTATGAAGTGAAATGGTCAGATATTCCACCGTTCAAAGCTGAGCTCATTTCATAATAAGTGGATTTGCTGAAGCAGCCTGTGTATGTATGTATGGCAGTTTTACTGAGAACACTGAAGCTTATGCTGCGAAACAACCGGCAATCTCACGCACACACATGCACACACACACATGCACACAAACACACACACACACACACGATATGTAAAACTGAGAAAAACGGGGAAAACGTTTGGAAATTGTAAAACAACTTTCTGCAGTGAAATAACGAAGGTCATGCTTTTCAGCCTCCGAAGCCAGACCCCAGAGACACCCCACCAATCAGACCTCTGGAGAGCGACGCCGATGTGAGTTTTCACACCTTCTTTATGGCCTTTACCAATTCTTTTTTTTAATTATTATTATTATTATTTTTGCTGTTTGTTGAAAGTGTCTTTCTAGATGACTAATTCTCTTATAAACGACTATATCCATTTGTGGGAAAATATCGTTATGCGATAGGTAATGTTTTCTTCAAAATTAAAATGTAAATTATCCCTTTTGTTGGCCTTGAAAAAGGACCATTCTCAGCACAAAGTCAAACATGTTTTCATTGGGTGTCGGACTCCGCCAAGGTTGTCCCTTGTCTCCGATTCTGTTTGTGATATTCCTGGACGGGATCTCAAGGTGCAGCCAAGGTGAGGGGTTTGTCCGTTTTGGGAACCTCAGAATTGCATCTCTACTCTTTGCAGATGATGTGGTTTTGTTGGCTTCTTCAGAACGTGACCTCCAGTGCACACTGGGGCAGTTTGCAGCTGAGTGTGAAATGGCCGGGATGAGAGTCAGCACCTCCAAGTCTGAGGCCATGGTTCTCCACCGGAAAATGGTGGATTGCCTTCTCCGGGTTGGGGATGAGTTGTTGCCTCAAGTGAAGGAATTCAAGTATCTCGGGGTCTTGTTCATGAGTGAGGGTAGGATGGAGCGGGAGATTGACAGGTAGATTGGTGCAGCACCAGCAGTAATGCGGACGTTGTACCGGACCGTTGTGGTGAAGAGGGAGCTGAGCCGGAAGGCAAAGCTCTCAGTTCACCAGTCAATCTTCGTTCCAACCCTCACCTGTGGTCATGAGCTTTGGGTAGTGACCGAAAGGGTGAGATCGCAGATAGAAGCCGCTGAAATGAGTTTCCTCCGTTGGGTGTCTGGGCTCAGCCTTAGAGATAGGGTGAGGAGCTCTGACATCCAGAGGGAACTCGGAGTAGAGCTGCTGCTCCTTCGTGTCGAAAGGAGCCGGTTGAGGTAGATCGGGCATCTGATTAGGATGCTTCCTGGGCGCCTTCCTTTGGAGGTTTTCTGGGCATGTCCAACTGGAAGGAGTCCTGGGGTAGACCCAGAACTTGCTGGAGGCACTACATGTCCAATCTGGCCTGGGAATGCCTTGGGATCCCCCAGGAGGAGCTGGAGGGCGTTGCTGGGGAGAGGAACATCTGGAGTGCCCTACTTAGCATGCTGCCACCGTGACCCGACCCCGGAGAAGTGGCTGATGATGATGATTATTATCCCTTTTGTTTATTTTTTGTTTATTTGTTATTATTGTAATAACCCAGCCACTGGGGATGCACAAGAACAGATGCACAACTTATTTATTCGTAACAACGCATCATTACAAATATTTTTTGCAAGTGACAAAGACGCGTAGCATCATCATCTAGAATAGTCTGCAGGTAATGGTTTGTGATGTTGAATATCACCGTTTGAATCCAGACTCCTCAGACAGGCTCTGGTTTGTTTCTGCAGGCAGTGCTGACCCGGCTGTGTGGCTGTGACAAACTTCTGCAGGCTCTTTCTGTTGAGCTGGCCCAGCTACAGGTGGACAAGGTCTGGACCCATCAAATACACATTCTACAGCTAGTTATGTTGGTTACACAGACATACAGTACTCCACTAGTTAACCTATATAGGCACATAATCAAGCACCAGTCAGCCTATATTAATCCTAGACTATACTGATTACATAGGCACATGACCAGGACAAGTTAACCCATATTAATTTTAAAGACACACAATCCAACCTATATATTAATACCACAGACACACAATCCAGGACTAGTTTACTTACATTAACTACACACACATACAATTCATGACTAGTCAACTTCTATTAATTGCATAGACATGTAAACCATGCCTGGGTGACATGGTGGTGCAGTGGTTAGCACTGTTGCCTCGAAGCAAGAAGGTCCTGGGTTCAAACCCCGGGGTTGTCCAACCTTGGGGGTCATTCCAGGTCGTCCTCTGTGTGGAGTTTGCATGTTCTCCCCGTGTCTGTGCTTCAGTTTCCCCCATCATCAAAAAAGACATGTATGTTAGGGTTTATACTCCTGTCTGTGCCCCTGACTGAGGCATGGCAAGACGAACCGGAGTTGGTCCCCGGGTGCTGCACAGAAGCTGCCCACTGCTGCTAGCTACACAGCTAGGATGGGTCAAATGCAGAGTGTAATTACCCTACGGGGATTAATGAAGTATCTCAAAATTTAAAAAAAACAAAACTATATTAAATGTTAAGACACACAATTGAAGACCCATATTTAACACACAAACAGTAATAATAATAATAATAATAATCATTACATTTATAGTAGTCAGCCTATATTAATTGCGTAGACACACAATCCAATGTCCAATACTAGCAACCTTTTTATAAAACTTTTATCACACAATCCAAGACTAGTTAATGTATATAACCTGTACAGATAAACAATCCAGGACCAGTAAAGCCATGTAGAGGCACAACTGATTTCACTAAAATCAAAAATATAAATTCCTCGTGTATTTCAGGGCAGATTTTTAGCTTTTATTAACAGAGCAGCAGTGAGAGATAGGCTGTGTAGCGTAACCACAGAAGATGTTTGAAAGGTTCCTGGTTGCTGATGCAGTTCAGGATGTTGCAGTCAGACCTGAACCTACACGAGGCACCATGACGCCTCGATCCGTCCCAGTCTTGAACCTCCTGTCTCCTTGATAGGACAGCATCCAGTGTGCACTGGAGATGACCAGGCTGCAGCTGGAGGACAGCCAGAACCAGACTGCCCGCGCCCAGGAAGCAGTGCTTACCCAGAAGGCTTTGCTTCAGGAAGAGCTGGTCACCATTCGGGCCAGGATGTGTGACGTGTCACTGGTGCGGATGACTGAGTGGATGATAGCTATGCAGAGAAACAGGCAGTGGTCCACAAGTAGTGTGAATTTTGGCAGGAATTTTCACTTTCATTGTCGTGTCAGTCTTTTCCTGAAATCTGTAATCAGCTTTGGTCTCGTTTTAGTCATTTATTTTACCATGGTTTTAGTCAAGATTTAGAAAGTGGAACTTAATTTTAATTCTCGACTAGTTTTAGATGTTTTAGTCAAAATTTAGTCCAATGACGAGGATGCACTAACATCTGGGATTTTTTCAGAACGGATGCATGCATTTAATTGGATGAAGCGGAACAATTTATTGGCGTGGTTTCCTTTCTGCTCCCCTTCTGATCTTTGGAGTTAAGATGTCCGTCCTTAACAATGCTTACAATGGGAAGATGGCAGCGTGAACTCACATTTGCAGTGGCCTCACCCAGTACCGACTACGCAGTGTCTTTGTCCATGTCTACGCCTGTGACTCGTTTGTGTCATCGTGTGAAGTTTTTTGTTGTTGTTTGTTTAATGGCTGGGAAAGCTGGCTTTGGATTGGCTGGGAGAGCTTGGTCTGCTGCATCCTGTGGGCCCAGGGACCACGGCCCTGCTCGGAGCTATGCCCGAAAGGAAACACCGAGGTGGTCTGGCAGCGGACTCGCCTAGCGTCGAATGTGCGGTGTTTTTGTCTGCGTTTGTGTCGTCGTGTGGAGTGTGGGGTGCGGGCGGGGGGGGGGGGTTCAAAGGTGTCTGGCTGGGAGAGCTGGTGTTGGATCAGCTGAGGGAGCTTGGTTTGCGGGGCAGGCTAAGCTAACTGCTAGCCCGTGCAGACCGGCAGTTCCGACAGTCATCCTGGCTGGCGTTCCTTCTCTGGACAGTGGAATTTTTTGGACTGTGTTGCACTGAGTGGACTGTGTTGTTAACTGTTTGTGTGGTTTTTGTTTTTGTTTTCTTGTTTGTTTGTTTGTTTTTTTGTTCTCTGCTTTTGTTTGTTTTTGGTGGTGCCGTTTTTGGAAATTTTGGATATGTGTTTTTGTCTTTTGTGTTGCACGACTGCGGGCTGGGTGAAACCAAATTTCGTTTCTTTTGTGTACGCAAGTACATGATAGAAATGACAATAAATTGCTCCTGATTCCTGATGCTGACATTTTCTTGTAGTCATATTTCATCAAGGGAAATGAAAGAGCGATTTCATCTTATTTTGTTTTCAAGAAGCTACACATGAATGTTTTTTTTTAGGTCTATCCCTTTTTTATACCCATGTAGAACCTAGGTTATATTTTCCATCAGCCATCCTCTTCATACTGGGCACACAGCTCCAGCTTGTAATCTACAGTTCAGCATGGTTAATGTAGGACAAATCCACAATCCTCATTCAGTTTAAAAAAGGAAAACCCTCAACAGTTCAAAGCTAGCATGATGCTACAGGGGGCTATGCTGGTGAAGTCCAGCGGTGGGAGCTGAGTGTCCAGTAGGAAGAAACACATGATGACTGTGAAAAGGAGTCCCACCTATGTACTACATGAGCAGGTGAGAGTAAAACAGGTACGCCTGAATAAATCTGGACCACTCCTTAAACAACGTTTCCTTTACCGCGTCCAGGAAATGGAGAGGGTTTGGAGTCAGTATGAGAGGATGGAGAGTGAACTGTCGGTGATCCGGTCACAGCTTCAGCATATCTGCAACTTTGGCATGCCGCAGGTAAACCTCACAAACTGTACCGAGTCATTGCGCCTATTCTAAATCTGCTGTTCTCCTAAAGCCTTAACCAAATCACTCTTCCAAACGCTCAGAGAAAGATGGTGTTTGTCCGTTTGTTTGTTTATTTATTAAAGTGCCTTGCTCAAGAGGACATCAATAAGCATTTTGTTCCGGGAGTGCATTACTCATTCATACTGCCGAGACTTTATGGTGTTTTGCGAGGAGAGATAGATTCTGACTAACTTCTCTCTCTCTCTCTCTCTCTCTCTCTGTCTGTCTGTCTGTCTGTCTGTCTGTCTCTCTGTCTCTCTGTCTGTCTGTCTGTCTGTCTGTCTCTCTCTCTCTCTCTCTCTCTCTCTCTCTCTCCCCCCCCCCCTCATCAGGAGCAGTCTCAGGCCCAGAGAGAGTTGTGGATGATGGAGGATATTCTGGCTGGTCTGAAGGTCAACAGAGATCACTTTCACCTCCTGCTGAGCCTTCAGAGACACCAAAGTGAGCCTCTGCTCTTATCTCCAGCACGGGGTCATGGATGGATGGATAGAATAACCAATGAATGAACAGGCAAACCAATGATAAATTAACATCAAATGTTAATATATCATTGATAATACAAATACTTTGTAACTGTGAACCTCTCTCTCGCTCTCTCTCTCTCTCTCTCTCTCTAAGTCCCTCCTTCCCATCTCTCAGGCTCTCCAACGGAGGGGCAACAGAGCGGACTGCCAATGGTAGGCTTCCTATAGCCTTATTTATCAGATTTTTCACTGACAGTTTTTCCTGAAAAGTATTTATATACGTTTATATATATATATATATATATATATATATATATATATATATATATATATATATATACTACCGTTCAAAAGTTTGGGATCACCCAAACAATTTTGTGTTTTCCATGAAAAGTCACACTTATTCACCACCATATGTTGTGAAATGAATAGAAAATAGAGTCAAGACATTGACAAGGTTAGAAATAATGATTTGTATTTGAAATAAGATTTTTTTTACATCAAACTTTGCTTTCGTCAAAGAATCCTCCATTTGCAGCAATTACAGCATTGCAGACCTTTGGCATTCTAGCTGTTAATTTGTTGAGGTAATCTGGAGAAATTGCACCCCACGCTTCCAGAAGCAGCTCCCACAAGTTGGATTGGTTGGATGGGCACTTCTTTGAGCAGATTGAGTTTCTGGAGCATCACATTTGTGGGGTCAATTAAACGCTCAAAATGGCCAGAAAAAGAGAACTTTCATCTGAAACTCGACAGTCTATTCTTGTTCTTAGAAATGAAGGCTATTCCATGCGAGAAATTGCTAAGAAATTGAAGATTTCCTACACCGGTGTGTACTACTCCCTTCAGAGGACAGCACAAACAGGCTCTAACCAGAGTAGAAAAAGAAGTGGGAGGCCGCGTTGCACAACTGAGCAAGAAGATAAGTACATTAGAGTCTCTAGTTTGAGAAACAGACGCCTCACAGGTCCCCAACTGGCATCTTCATTAAATAGTACCTGTTAGAGCCTGTTTGTGCTGTCCTCTGAAGGGAGTAGTACACACCGGTGTAGGAAATCTTCAATTTCTTAGCAATTTCTCGCATGGAATAGCCTTCATTTCTAAGAACAAGAATAGACTGTCGAGTTTCAGATGAAAGTTCTCTTTTTCTGGCCATTTTGAGCGTTTAATTGACCCCACAAATGTGATGCTCCAGAAACTCAATCTGCTCAAAGAAGTGCCCATCCAACCAATCCAACTTGTGGGAGCTGCTTCTGGAAGCGTGGGGTGCAATTTCTCCAGATTACCTCAACAAATTAACAGCTAGAATGCCAAAGGTCTGCAATGCTGTAATTGCTGCAAATGGAGGATTCTTTAACGAAAGCAAAGTTTGATGTAAAAAAAATCTTATTTCAAATAAAAATCATTATTTCTAACCTTGTCAATGTCTTGACTCTATTTTCTATTCATTTCACAACATATGGTGGTGAATAAGTGTGACTTTTCATGGAAAACACGAAATTGTTTGGGTGATCCCAAACTTTTGAACGGTAGTGTATATATTAAGTTTCAGCTGTCCAAATTATTGTCCTTATCCTCGTCATCAAGAAATGAATGAATGATTGTTGCAGGGGGTGGAGCAAGATCCACCGGCCCGCCCACCTTTACCTCAGGACCTGCTGGAGACCGATCAGAGCAGAGATCAGGGTCATGGGTGGATGGACCTAACATATGAGGTGGGACTCATTGATACATCAGCATTAAAGTAATTTCAATCAGGAACGACACGACTTGACCACACGATGTGAAATAATTATCAAAGAACAGGAAGGCGGTTATCTCAAGCTGTGGTGATGAACACTGTCATGGTATGTAAAGCCATAGAAGAGTAAATCCATACGATTTTAGGTAGTTGATATTTCCCAGAGAGACATATAGATGGGACAATGAAACTTGATGGTGGTGGTGGTGATTTGGGTTGGTGATTGAGTGAACAGACAAGAAGAAAGACAACCGAGTGACAGAAGGAAACTGACAGGGTGGAGTGACTGCTTGATGTCAAACGGATGACAGTCCATGTATGGAGAGACGATAACGAGTGTCTTCATGTCTGAAGAGCAGCTAAACCCTTTACTGTAACACTTCATCTAAAGGTGAAAAACATCTCTAAAAGTTATTTTGATCCTAAGACGAAGTTACTTAAGAATAGCAGCATAAACACCAATTGTTCTTGGCCAATAACCCCATTCTTCCGAGCCGTCCCGATCTCTGCTCCACTCCCTCTGCTGATCCGGGGAGGTCTGCAGACTACCACATTTCCTCCGATACTTGTGGAGTCGCCAGCCGCTTCTTTTCACCTGACAGTGAGGAGTTTCACCAGGGGGACATAGCACGTGGGAGGATCACGCTATTCCCCCCCCGGAACAGGCAGAGGAGGCGCTAGTGTAGCGACCACGACACATACCCACATCCGGCTTCCCACCCGTAGACACGGCCAATTGTGCCTACAGGGATGCCCGACCAAGCCGGAGGCAGCACGGGGATTCGAACAGGCGATCCCCGTGTTGGCAGGGAACACAATAGACCGCTACGCTACCCGGACACCCCGCAACTAGTAAAATGAATGATGGATCTGATTGATTTAGGTGCGGCAGTGAGCAAGATGTCAACGGCTGTGTCCAAATACTCTGCTGTGTACTACATACACAGAATATACCGCATACTGTTTACTACTTATTATCCATTAAAATGCATTCAGTATGCATTGTAAATTTATCATAATGTCCTCAGTCAACCAGCGGAAGTGATGGCAAGTGGATACGGCTTGAAAAGCCCATATCTCCATGGTAACCATTCAACATTTTCTTTGGAAATAGTGTCCAGTCAATTCATTTTAGAATTTTTTGGCGAAAATAGCGTACGTCCTGTTATTGTTAGTGTACTTTTGTATACTCTGTACCAAATGTTTCCATACTGTGCACGTGTAGATGAAGTATTCTAACAATGGGCACCATGTAGTGTGTAATATGGCCGTAGTATCAGCATTGCCACCGCTTCCGGTGTGGGAAGATGGCGGGGCGTAAATTCACGTTTGCGGCAGCCTCACCCAGCACCGTCCATTCAGTGTCTTTGTCCACATCTGTGTCTAACTTTCGACACTTGACGGCTGGGAGATCTGGCGTTGGATCGGCTGAGGGAGCTTGGTCTGCAGCGTCTTGTGGGCCCAGGGACCACGGCCCTGCTGGAGCTGTACCCGAAGAGGAAACACCGAGGGCAGTCTGACAGGACGTGGAAGCGGGACAAGCTAAGCTAACTGCTAGCCCATGCAGACCGGCAGTTCCGACAGTCATCCTGGCTGGCATTCGTTCTCCTGGACAGCGATTATTTATTTATTTTGTAGTTTGGATATATGTGTTAGTTTGGATATATGTGTTCTTGTAGACCTTGTGGATTTTGGATGTGTGTTTTTTGTGTTTGTGTTGCACTGCTATAGGCTGGGGGAAACGATGTTGAAATGAAATGCCAAATAATTTGTTTGTGACTCTGATTCTGATATAGTGTGTAATATGGCCGTAATATCAGCATTCTGAGACAACTCCTGGGCGTGTCCATGCTGGCTTATTACCACACCTGAATCAAACGGACCCATCCATCATGGGTTTTATCTGCAGCTGTGTTTATCTGCCATGCTCACATCACTTGGTGCCAATGTTGGGCCGGTGCTTATGGATGGCTTTTCACCTTTAGATTGTAGCAGATTCACAAAACGTGGTGCAGGGTTAAGCTGCCTTTAAAAGAGCCTCACTGAGTTTCAGATTTGAAAGGAAAGCTTGACTATTTCTCTTTTTCTGCTTCAGGGCGTCTACAGCGACGCCGTGGATCCTCTGCACAGAAGAGTGAACAGCCAGCCGGAACTTCTCAAAGAGAGAAAACGGAGAGACACGTCCGGTGGGTGCTGACGTCTTCAAATTTACTTGGGTGGGACAATAAGGGACTGTGGTGAAGGTTGCACATCAACAAAGCTCAGGAAAATCACTTATTCTGCATAACATTAGCCTACGTTTTGAATACAAACTATTACTATTTCATGTTTTTATCAGCTGTTTTGTACATACAAGGAATATATGATGATATATGATTGAATCTGGGCAGCATGGTGGCACGGTGGTTAGCGCGGTCGCCTCACAGCAAGAAGGTCCTGGGTTCAAGCCCAAGGGTAGTCCAACCTTGGGGGTCGTCCCGGGTCGTGTGGAGTTTGCATGTTCTCCCCGTGTCTTTGTGGGTTTCTTCCGGGTGCTCCAGTTTCCTCCCACAGTCCAAAGACATGTAGGTCAGGTGACTCGGCCGTAGTAAATTATCTCTAGGTGTGAATGTGTGTGTGTGTGTGATGGCCTGGCGGCCTGTCCAGGGTGTCTCCCCACCTGCCGCCCAATGACTGCTGGGATAGGCTCCAGCATCCCCGCGACCCTGAGAGCAGGATAAGCGGTTCGGGTAATGGATGGATGATTGAATCTACACAGGGCCTTTCCACTTTACAGAGCCGAAGGGGTCAGACAGGCACGAACAAAGAATAAAAACATTTTAAACAATAAAAGCTTAGCGGCTAAAAGTGAAAATGCATGATTGAAATGCGATCACCTTGCAGCAAAGCATTAAAAAACATTGAATTTCTGGCCGTCTCTGCTGCGGAGCCTGGAAGTGAACCTGCGCCACAAAGCACAAATAAGACTAAGAACATTAACACATCTTGATGAAGTAGAAGAGAAACAAAAAATAGAATATTAAAGAATATCTATGTTCGAGTATAAGAATAACTAATAACCTATATCACAGTATAACAATAACTGCATTATAGCGCAAATACATGGAAGAACGTGGCTGTTGCAGTATAAGAAACGGTTCATTCATGGGTAGATTTCTGTACATGGAACAAAAAAACAGGAAATGACTGTAAATACTTTAAGCACCATGGTAGTAGAATAGCAGAAGTGTTTTGTAGAATACCATAAGTCCTTTGCACACAAGAGAAGTGCAAATCAGAGCAGATTTGGTTGCATAAAAACAGGATATGTTAAAGAAAACACATAAATTAGTCATATAATGGAGGTAACTGGCCGGGGTTGATAATTTTTACATTTTATCCAGTTCCTCACCGCGTCGTGAGTGAAGGACATATGAATAGATTGATGTTAGATAATACACATGTTCAGATCTTTGTTTCCTTGTTTTCGCTCAAATTCTCCTCTCTCTTTGTCTCTCTCCCCCCCCCCCCCCCCTCTCTCTCTCTGTCTTGTCTCTCTCTTGCTTGCTCTCTGTGTATCTCTACTTCTTGCTCCGGTTTCTTGTTTCTCATCATTTTTATTTCCTCCATAGAGTCTCGGTCTAGTTCTAGATGGACTACACCAGATACAACCATTCAGTCAACTAAGGTCTGATTCCTCCCCGTTTCCCTGTGTGCCTCCCTGCTATATCTGGATGTGTGCTGTGTGATCCAAAACGGACCAAATATAGAAGCATTCAAGCTGTTTCCCCCCCCCCACTTTTGCAATCACAGCCAAATTCCAATTCTTTGATTTTCTCATCCTGCTTGCAATTAGGGCATGTTGCAGTACTGCTTCTAACCAACAAGGGGAAGCAGAGCCCACTTGTCTATGACTCCTCTTCTCCCACCCAACCCCCTTCTCTTTTAAACATTTATACACACACTTACACAGTTGCACATATACAAGGAAACATATACTCATGCGTACAGTTCTTTTCATTAATACAACTTTTGTGTTCTTCTATTCCTGGTGCTCAACCTTAGCGTTAGCAACCTTATTCTACTTCCTCCACACTGGAAGTCAGCGTTAGCAACCTTATTCTACTTCCTCCACACTGGAAGTCAGCGTTAGCAACCTTATTCTACTTCCTCCACACTGGAAGTCAGCCTTAGCAACCTTATTCTACTTCCTCCACACTGGAAGTCAGCGTTAGCAACCTTATTCTACTTCCTGCACACTGGAAGTCAGCATTAGCAACCTTATTCTACGTTCTCCACACTGGAAGTCAGCGTTAGCAACCTTATTCTACGTCCTCCACAGTGGAAGTCAGTATTAGTAAGCTTATTCTACTTCCTCCGCACTGGAAGTCAGCGTTAACAACCTTATTTTACTTCCTGCACACTGGAAGTCAGCATTAGGGTGCAGAGGTGACACATGTTTGACATTAGCATTCAGTAAGGGTCTGCACTTTTCCTAGAAGGCGAAGATGAGCGAAGGGGAGCAGATGGAGAGGATGAAGAGGAACCAGGACAGGCTAGCTCATCGCAAGAAACCTCCTATGCCCAGCGCCGCTGGAGCCCAGTATGAAACTTCAGAGTTCAGAAAGGAGGTCAGTCCTGTCAGTGCTCACCGTGACCGACTGAATGCATGTAAAGGCATTATGCTGTACAATACGTATAAATGAGTCTCTCACTTGTGTAATAATTTCAGCAGGCACCGTTTCCCTTGCGTGTGACGCGAGTCGTCACAGCGGTGCTGCCATCTTCCATTGTGGCACGACGGGTGTCTGTAGAGGACCCGCCACCTGAGCTGGCCATGCCACTGCCTGAGCAAATTCCACCAGAAATGCAACGGAGGTTAATCGCGGACCAGAACAAACCAATTCTCAGCAAATCGCCCAGATGGCCGCTGGCAGAAGCTCATGATCAGAACCGGTTCCTGGATCAGCCCGCCAAAAGGTTGAACAAGGCCCAGCGGGATCTGGTGTCCGAGGGTCACGGGTCGAACGTGTATGACCCCAGCAAGAGGAGACAGCAGCATCAAAACACGCCAAGGACCACCAGGGAAGATCCCTGGCTAGAACTCAGCCAGACAGGGCAGAGGGAGAACCCAAGGGCCCGAGTTTATGACCCAGCAGGTCTAGAAGATGGGAGGGAACCTTCAGATCTCAGGGTGAGAGAGAGAGAGCAAGAGATGACACGACACACAATTTAAAATTAATCTCTTATAGCCTTCTCCTTCCTGTCTTTCTTCACTATCCTGGAGATAAAACTGCCAAAACCTTTATAAAGAAGTGAAGCACTTGTCGTTGTGTGGACGGTGACGGCCACGGGTCCGTCCTGTTAAATGCACCGACAGAGTTGTGTTCGTATAAAGATTTGTAAAATATGGCAGTCGTAGCATGGTCTGGTTTCTGATCTAATTCCTTTCTAACTGAAATAGGCTGAAGGAAGGACCGCTGTAGCCATGACCTCTGACCCGGACCCTGATCTCTGTTTGACCCTGGAGCAGCGGGAGGCCAAACTCAGACGGGTGGAGCGCATAAGGCAGAGAGTCATTAAGAGGTGGGGTCCTTGGTGTGTATGTGTGTGTGTGCACTTCTGCATGTGAATGTGTCTTGTTGGAGAGCTTGTATTCAAAATGTATTTCTAGCTTTAATAGATGGACGATTATAATTTATTCGTAATATGTTTTTGATATGTATTTAAATGATCATCAGTATGAGTATTTGTTTTCCTCTCATTCGCTGTCTGTCAATCTATCCTATCTCTCTATCTCTCTATCTATCCATCTATCTTTCTCTCTCTGTCTTAGTGCAGTCAGAGAGAGTGCCATGGCACCTGGACACCTGTCAGTCACGAAGGAGGGGCAGGAATACCACCGGGTGCCCCCTACCCCAACCAGTGACACTTCTGAAAAGTGTCGGCCGACATCCGGTGTGTATTTAACCAGTTTTACTACGGTCAAGGATGCAGTTGAACGATGTGGCCCTGCAGGCGAGCTGGTTTTGTTTCCGCCTTTTGATTCAAGGGCAGAGTTTAAGACCAGTTTAATGGATAGAGGTGTAGACACAGCTACAACTCAGTCTCTTGCAGTTCATACTTTACATGTAGCATCAAATGGTTTTAAATGTTGAAATGGAATTAGTGAAATTGCCCAAGTAACATGATTCTCTGTAGTGGGTAACATCGTGTAAGGTGCAGAGAAAAAGAACTATTTCCTGATGGCTGGTGACTTTAAAGGTTTATAATTCTGTCCCTTTTTCCCTTTTTCAGATTCTGAAATTCAAAACAGTTATGGAGGTTGCCATGATGACTGCATCAGCAGTCCTCCACATTGTGTACCTGCAGAACTTAAAACCTCCGGTGGAATATCTCAGGATGAAGACGAAGAAGATGAAGAAGGAGAAGAAGAAGAACAAGGAGGCGAGCGTAAGAACAGACCCAAAAGTCATTTAGAGAGCAAAACACAACACAAGGATTATGGTGTGGTGAAAGGCGTCTTCAAACGAAGGATCAAATCTCCATCCTCATCCTCTCACACCACAACCATGACGGTGTCCCAGAAAGATGGGGTTGAAGGGTTTCATGTGAGTCACGAGGGAGGACGGGAGGAAGAACTTGACGAGCTGATGAACAAATGCGGCGAAAGCAGCGAGTCATCTGCAAATCTGAGAACCAAGTGGTTCCTTTCTACCAATCAGTGGCAGGGGCTCATGCCATTGCAGAGCCATGGCACAGAGCCGCTCCTGTGTGACGACCGGACTCCCGACATCTACAACCAACCAGAAGTTCACGGTCTGGGAACCGATGATTCAAACGACATCTCCTCAGCTGTCAGTCAAAGTTTGGAGAAAATGAAAGAGAACCACTCCCTCTTCTACAAGATTGCATGTGACATCACTATCTCAGACACAGATATTACAAAAAATGATGGGAACGCCAGTGTCCAAATGCTGTCCGGGGCAGGCGAGGGAATGGCGTCACTAAATGCTGACTCAACAGCAGATGAAGGGATGTGTCATGTTGTGAAATCGTCTGACGAACCGATCCGACAGTCTTCTCCCTCCATGTCCCCTGAAAGTGTCAGTGCTTTATCACAGAACATTGTCGACGACCTCTCAACAGGTAGCAGTCCCAATGATCCATCAGTAGCACGTCAGGACACACAAACAACCGTCACCGACACAGGGTCACCAAATACCTCAGTAAAAGCAGCGACAGAGCTGTGTACCAATGAAGAAATCCCTGATGAAGGAACGGACAAGGACGAGCCAGGGTGTAAGGCCCTGTTGAAAATTGAGGAAACCACTCATGGAGGATCTGAAGAGGGAACCAGATCTGATCAGGATCCAGAAAGAATCGTCCACACGATAGAGGAATACAGGGAGACAAAAGAACCAGGTGAGCAGAAGGTGGACCGAGGGGAATCTGAGGCGTTGAAGATGGCCTCTAGTTTATGTTGCCAGAATGAAAGGGCTGTCCAAGATGGAGGCAAAATCAACTCTGTGACTAAATCCAACTCTTGTTATGAGGGTGAGGGAGGAAGGCCAATTCGGAGTGCCTCTTTTGGAAAGGCCAGGGTTACTGTATTAAGGACAAGTTTGTAGAACAAGAAAGCTAATGGGGGACGTAGGAAGCATAAATGAACTTGTGAAGGACAACGGCACCTTCGAGTGGTTCATATGAGGGAGGAAAATGCCTAATGAGGGAAACTTGAGGGGATGCACGGACTGAAGTCGGAATTAGAGATGGTGCAAACCTGAACGAAAGGTTGGAGCAGAACTCGGGTTGGACATATTCACTATCGAAGGCATACTTGAACATTTCCAAAATTACTGGTAATTTTAAAATAAAACAAATAGTCGAGGTAATTCCTAATATGAATACTGTTATTCCAGTTGGAGTCAGCTCAGATGCCCAAATATGGAGGTTAATATCTTCATTCCAACCCATTTAATATACTACATCTAACCCAAACTAAAACGAGTTATTAAGGACAGATTGGTTGTCGGTGGACGGCAGAAGAACCCTTTTTATTTTCACTGTACCGGTGTTGAACTGTGCTTGTGTTTTGTTTCTCAGATGTCGTGATTAATAAATATTATGTGTGTCTGACAAAGCTGTCTGACGCTTCAGTCATTAAGCTCACTTGACACCAGGGATGCTTACACTACCCACCACCATGGGTGTGTGGGTGGGGGAGAGGGGGCATGTTTAACCCTTGTATGGTGTTCGTGTTTTTGTTCGCGGGTCTGGTGGACCCACAATATTTTGGGGTATTTAAAACAATACAGCCATAACAAATTATGTAAAAGGAAAAAAAACAGGTGATGATTTTACCTCTATTATAAGATATTTAGACAGCATAAATCGTTAATATTTGCCATGCACTTCTGCTAGACCCCATTTATCAATAAAATACTGTTCATTTTTATGATTAAATGTGATTTTTGTACAAAAATCAATCGTAATCAAGACGTGTGGATTTTAGGGGGGGGGGGTTCCCCATTTTTCTTCCCAGTTGTACCTGTCCAATTACCCTACCGAGCCTTCCCCGGTCGACCCCCTCTACCGATCCGGGGAGGGCTGCAGACTACCACATGCCTCCTCCCATACATGTGGAGTCGCCAGCTGCTTCTTTTCACCTGACAGTGAGGAGTTTCACCAGGGGTATGTAGCACGTGGGAGGATCACGCTATCCCCCCCCCCCGAACAGGCGCCCCGACCGACCAGAGGGGGCGCTAGTGCAGCGACCAGGACACATACCCACATCCGGCTTCCCACCCGCAGACACGGCCAATTGTGTCTGAAGGGACGCCCGACCAAGCCGGAGGCAACACGGGGATTCGAACCGGCGATCTCCGTGTGGGTAGTCAACGGGATAGACCGCCACGCCACCCGGACACCCAAAGACGTGTGGAGTTTATCATATTTATCTCGCACAAATATAAAGTCCTCGCTTGCATCCTCACAAACCGACTGCTACCACAGGCTGAAGAAGTATTCCCAGAATCTCAGTGTGGCCTCCGCCCATCCAGAGGTACAGCAGACATGACATTTACAGCACGCCAACGCCAGGAAAAATGTTGTGAACAAAGGCAGCCTTTGTACATGGCTTTCATAGACCTGACAATGGCCTTCGACTCGGTGGCCCGTCAGGCTCTGTGGAGCACACTATCAAGACATGGCTGCTCCGACAAATACATCAGACTATTGACGCTTCTACATCACGGCATGTCAGTCACAGTGTTCCGCAACAGCAGCTCTGAGTCAGAGCCCTTCACCGTGGAAACAGGGGTCAAACAGGGATGCATCATCGCACCCACCCTGTTTGCCATCTTTATTGCTGCCATACTCCACCTCATTGGCGAAGAGCTGTCACGGGGATCCTAATCCTATACAGAACTGACGGCAGGCTCTTCAACCTTAATAGGTTCAAGACCAAGAGCAAAGTCTGCAACACCACCATCATGGAGCTTCAGTATGCAGATGACAACGCCATTGCAACACACTCCGCAGAAGACCTCCAGGACATTCTGAATGCCTTTGCCAAGGTATACAGCACCCCGGGTCTAGCATTAAAAATCAAGAAGACCCAGGTCCTATATCAACCTCCACCCAACCAGCCATCTACCCAGCCCACCATAAAAGTGGACAACATAATTCTTGAAAATGTTGATCACTTCCCCTACTTCGGCTCGCCTCAAAAGCTGACATCGACTCTGAGGTCAACCATTGCCTGAGTTGTGCCAGTGGTGCTTATGTCAGACTCAGGGAAAGTCTTTGAAGACCAAGACCTAAAGGCCCAAACAAAACTCCTGGTCTACAGAGCTGTTGTTCTCCCCACCCTGCTGTACGGAGCAGTCATGGACCACCTACAGCAGGCATCTGAGAGCCCTGAAACAATACCAACCAAAGATCCTTACGAAAGATCCTGAGGATCAGCTGGAAGGACAGACGCCCCAACATCGGTGTTCTGGAAGAAGCCCATATGACTAGCATCACCACCACAATAACGCAGCACCAACTCTGATGGACAAGGCCATCTCATCCGCATGTCCAACACACGTCTCCTCAAACAGATCCCATACTCCCAACTGAAGGAAGGTCAGCAAGCTCGCGGTGGGCAAAAGAAACGTTTCAAGGGCGATGTCAAGACCAGTCTGAAGAAATTCAACATCACTTTGAGTAACTGGGAACACATTGCACTGGATAGGCGCTCCTGGGAGAAACCCGTGCAGGAAGGAGCTGCACGTCATGAAATGAAACTCCACTGTGCTCCAGAGAAAAAGCGACAGCATCGCAAGGAGAGAGAGAGAGATAAAGGCTCCACCACCACCAACCACCACCACCACCACCTTCCCCTGTCCACACTGCACCGATGTATGTGGATCGGCCTCTACAGCCATCTGAAGACCACAAGTAGACGACCCAATGGAGAGGACGTCATTGTCGCTTCGAGTGACCGCCGATGACGATGATGAGTTTCACACACGAAAAAGGGTAAAGAGCACAGGAGATGGTGTTTGACACACACACACACACACACACACACACACAGCCCAGGTAGGAGTAAGATTCCACACAATCTTCTCGCTTTTATCACCCTCGGGTCCAGCGGGCCCGAACCTGTGTGGTGTAAAGGTGTAGGAGGGGTGCCCCGGGTGCATCCATGAACATGTCTTCTTGTACACGTTCTTCACCGAAAAGCAGCCGAGGCCAGCGACTCCCGGGCTGGAAAAGAAAAGAAGAATCCATATTAAACCTTTCAGAGCGGGGCCCACAGACCTGCACACCCCACCAGGGGACACTTGGCTGCCGTGTTTCCCTCCGTCAGCGGGGTCGTTCTCCCCCCCCCCCCGCTCTCCACCCG
>NW_026611075.1:432500-447500 GCF_029633865.1 Lampris incognitus
CACGGTCCTCAAACCGCTCCTGGACAACCTTTTTTTGGCAGCGTGGCAGGGAGCAGTATCCTGCTGAGAGAGGCCGCTGCCATCAGGGGATACCGTAACCATGAAGGGGTGGACCTGGTCTGCAACGACGTTTGGGTAGATGGTACATCTCATAGTAGCATCCACGCGAATGCCAGGACCCCAGGTTTCCCAGCGGAGCACCACACTGCCTCCGCCGGCTTGCCCTCTTCCCATAGTGCACCCTGGTGCCGTCTCTTCCCCAGGTACGTGACACACGCACCCGGCGGTCCTCATGATGTAAAAGAAAACATGATTCATCAGACCAGGCCGCCTTCTTCCCTTGCTCCGCGGTCCAGTTCTGATGTTCACGTGCCAGTCCTGAGCACGTTCACCGGTGGACAGGGGTCATCGTGGGCACTCTGCGGCTACACAACCCCGTACAAAGCAAGCTGTGATGCACGGTGTGTCCTGACACCTGTCCATCATAGCCAGCAGTAACTTCTTCAGCAATCTGAGCTCCAGCGGCTCTTCTGTGGGGTCGGACCAGACGGGCTAGCCTTCGCTGCCCACACGCATCAGTGAGCCCTGGGCGCCCATGAGCTCGTCACCAGTTCCCCGGTTGTCCTTCCTTGGACCAGTTTTGGTAGGTAGTGACCACGGCACACCAGGAACACCCCACAAGACCCGGCGTTTTGGAGACGCTCTGACCCAGGCGTCCAGCCGTCACAAGTTGGCCCTCGTCAAGAGTCGCTCAGATCCTTAGGCTCGCCCATTTCTCCTGCTTCCAACACGTCAGCTCGACAGTCCACTCGCTGCCCAATATATCCCGCCCCTTGACAGGTGTAACGAGATGATCAGTGTTATTCACTGACCTGTCAGCGGTTTTAATGTTTTGGCTGATCGGTGTGTCTTCATTTAGTGCCTCATCGTAAATCTATCACGTCCATCCGCCCCGGAAGAGGAATTCCTTCTCTGATGCTCTTCCTGAAGTTTCTCCCGGGTTATTTCCCCCTCCTTCATCTGAACTGAGGTTCTCAGATTCGGGCGTGTCGGGTGTCCTACCTTGGCACCTATTCTGTTTTGATCAGGTGGGAACGTGATGTGATTGTAAAGCCTCCCGGGGCTGAATTTTGATTTTAGTGCAATAGAAATAATTTGGACGTGACTATTAAGAGGGTTTGGAGTAAATCTGTGGCAAATCTACAAACCGAGAGGCGGGAAGGAATCAGTCGGTACAGACTTGACTTGGTTCGCCAGAGACAGTCTGTCAGCTTGTGCGTTAGACGTGGGTCGACAGTCGGTGTACATGTAACTGCAGTATATTGTGTTTAGGATCACCTTAATTTCCGACGTCTCGTAAAAACCGGTCCGTCTCTGCGCTCAGCCAGGTTAATGCCAAGGCCGCTTCCAGTACGCAGCTTGACCTTTGACCCTTGACTACTGTATGAGCGCACGACCTCATTTTCCAAAACTGTTGTTAATTTGTACAGTTTGACGAGGCTGCGGTGTGCTGCGTGTGGCAGCCGATAAGCCACAGAAGCTGGAAGCAGCTGTCCATGAAGCCAGCTTCTCTCCGAACACTTCGGGGAATCGCTCCGTCAGCAACACAGAGGCTGGCGCTTCAGCCCATTTTACTTCGGTAATTAACCATCAGCAGAGGGAAACGGGAAGTAGCGTTGTGTGATGTGTCGAGCCAAATGAAAACAAAATGTGTTTCTCACCGGTCACGTGCAAGCACAAGTCTTACACTGGGCCGGTGTCCAGGGGGCCTTCAGCCATACAGATTTCATAAAAACACCATGGAGTTGAACACAGTAGCTATCCAAACCACTTATCCTGCTCTCAGGGTGGCGGGGATGCTGGAGCCTATCCCAGCAGTCGTTGGGCGGCAGGTGGGGAGACACCCTGGACAGGCCGCCAGGCCATCACACAGGGCCGACACACACCCACACATTCATACCTAGTACGGCCGATTCACCTGACCTACAGGTCTTTGGACTGTGGGAGGAAACCGGACGAGCGCACCCACTCGGAATCTTTTAGCTAGTGAGTGACACTTGTAAAACTTCTTCATACATAAACATTGTCTTATTGGCTTTCATTTTTGTGGGGATCCCAGTGAGGCCACATTTAGAATGTAGCTAGGCTACACATACTGTTTGGTACATTCTTCACTACTACTGCTACTACTACTACTGCTACTACTACTACTACTACTACTACTACTGCTACTACTACTACTGCTACTTCTTCTTTCTACGTCTTCTTCTTCAGGAGCTATTTGAGCTCCTTGAGCTCCTTGAGCTTGAGCTGCTTGAGCTTCTTGAGCTTGAGCTTCTTTAGCTTCTTGAGCTAGCCAGAGCTAGCTCAGCTATAGAATTTGCTTGGTGTATAGCATCATCAGATTGAGAAACTTGAACACTGACAATGTTTTTGAGTCGCCTTTGTGACGTATCAGATACAATAGAACCAATATAGTTAATAAAAAAAAGTTAATTTGAGTCACTGCTCCCCCCCCCCCAAAAAAAGCTAATCTTTGATAATGGAAGACGGCCAGTTGCGTGCATCTCAGTGGAATTAAAAAGATGACGTGATGAAGTGTACGGTGTACATTGTTTTTGGCTGAGGCTAACTGCTCAATAACCCCCAGAAAGTTTTGGTAAAGGGAGGAAGGAGGACGGAGGGGCCTCTATAGGGGCCCACAGACCTCTGAGCTGTTGTTAATCCATGTAATGGTCACATGGTGTCAAGGCGGGCATGTCAGAAACGGACGGTGGCCCTTAAACATCGAGATGAGTGCGACCATACAAGAAAAAGTAGCAAACCATCAGCAAACATCACAAAAACCACATCAGGGCAACAATGCGAGAGAAAAGACGAGGTCATTTTGTTCAAGTATCACATTCAAACCTAGCTCAACAGTGACGCGTCCACACAAGTGTGAATTCCAGTCCAATTCAAGTCCATTTGAGTATGAGTCAAGGATTAAGCCATATGGGAATAAAATGTGGGCAATTCCCAAGACGGACCACGAGAAGACCAAAACCTTGGGTGAACATGAAGAGTTAATCCAGATCGGTAACATGAACGAGGTTGCTCTGGGGCGTCCGGGTGGTGTGGCGGTCTATTCCGTTGCCTACCAACACGGGGGTCGGCGGTTCGAATCCCCGTGTTACCTCCGGCTTGGTCGGGCGTCCCTACAGACACAATTGGCCGTGTCTGCGGGTGGGAAGCCGGATGTGAGTATGTGTCCTGGTCGCTGCACTAGCGCCTCCTCTGGTCTGTCGGGGCACCTGGTCAGGGGGGAGGGGGAATGGCGTGATCCTCCCAGGCGCTATGTCCCCCAACTCCTCACTGTCAGGTGAAAAGAAGCGGCTGGCGACTCCACATGTATGGGAGGAGGCATGTGGTAGTCTGCGGACCTCCCCGGATCGGCAGAGGGGGTGGAGCAGCGACCGGGACGACACGGAAGAGTGGGGTAATTGGCCGGATGCGGACGGGGAGAAAAAGGGGGAACCCCCCCCCCCAAAAAAAAGAGGCTGTTCTGAAAACAGACGAGGCCTCTGTTTCCGTCAAGTTATCAGTCTGTAGCTTGGATCCTGGACCGTCAGGGAGGTTTTGTTTTCCTTGTTTTTGTTTAGTGCAGTGGTTTAACCCGACTGCGTTTGATTTACAACACAGATGTTATTTTTATTCATTTATTTTTTTGGGGGGGGGGTACTAGATAAAGTAGTTCTTGGTCGCACTCCGCGAAACAAGGAAGCCCACATGGCCCACTAAATTAGCCTGAGCCATTTACACAAGGGAGACCGCAGTTCGAACCCCGGAGAATTGCAGACTAGACAGTTAGAAACTGGAGGGGAGAGACTGGGACTATAGCAGCGGCTGCCATGTGAACCAGCAGCGCTGCGGCAGAGACAACAGAACTAGCTGAGGATTTGCTGCTGTATTTGCCAAGCGGGTTTCTACACCCCTGCAATTCATGTTGCAGTGGTCTGTGTATTCAAAAGGAGGAATTCTGTTGGGAGAAAAGGGGAAAAGAAGCGGTTGGCGACTCCACGTGTATGGGAGGAGGCAGGTGGTAGTCTGCAGCCCTCCCCGGATCGGCAGAGGGGGTGGAGCAGCGACCGGGGACGGCTGGGAAGAGTGGGGTACCCAGACAGCATCCGGATGTGGGCCACTTCAGGCGGTGATGCGGCACTGGCGGCCTTCTTCTGGCCCTGACCAAATGGATGTGAGCCTGAAGTGGCCCACATGTGTAACAGCAAATATGGCCCAGATGTGCCGAATCAAAGGTGGGCCTTTTTTGGCGAAGCTGCGGTGCTCTGGGCAACATGTAGTCTGGATGTGGCCCTGGAGTGGCCCGTGTGGTAAATGGTGAATATGGCCCAAATATCACCAAACAAATATGGCCCACCTTTGGCAAATATGTGGCACGTGCGGCATTGCTATGGCTCGGTTCTGACCCAGATCTGGCAAACAGGAGCGGACCGCCCAAGTGCCATCATTCCACGCGGTATGTGGGCCGGATGAAAGTGTCGGGTGTGGGGCGGGTCCGGGCCACAGCAATGTTGCTATCTGGGTAATTGGCTGCGTAAAATTAGGGAGAAAAAGGGAGGGGGGGGTAGTAATGGGAGTGGTAGGGGTTTGCAGTACTATGTGAGGAGCCTTAATCCACCAAAAAACAAAAACAGAAGAAGAACAAAACAAGAACAACGAGCGATGTGGGAGCTTCATCGAGCGACAAACCTGAGCGAATAAAACGAGGTGTCATCTCGGGTGACCACCACCACCACCACCTCCAGCCGGGCAAACAACATGACCCGGTGGTGTAACACGTGGTGGTGCCTGACAGACAGTTCGTCTTACATCAGACCGCCTTCTTGAAACGCTCCAACTCGAGACCTGCCCGGACTCCCCCGTCAGGCCGGTTCTGAGGACCAGCTGACGCGTTGGCTGCCTTTAGGTTCACGCGGGTTAATCAGCATTAATTCTGACTTGTTCGGCCCGCCGTCCACGTGAGCAGAACCAGATTGGCTCCGGGCCGCTTCAGAGCTTTATTGAGTTTGCATCGTTCAGCCGTTATCCTGCACCCAGAACCCAGAACCACATGTTCTGCCAGGACGCAACCGACTGACACGGGCTTATAGTCATAACGGGTCAGCATATTGTTGAGCAGTTACATACAGAGAAACAATCATCATTTTCAACACACTCCCTCTCTCTCTCTCTCCCTCCCTCCCTCCCTCCCTGCCTCCCCCTCTCTCTCCCTGCCTCCCCTCTCTCTCTCTCACCCTCTCTCTCTCCCTCCCTCTCTTTCTCCCTCCTCTCTCTCACCACTTCTCTCTCCCTCTCTCTCGCCCTCCCTCCACCCCTCTCCCTCCCTGCCTCTCTCTCCCTTATCCTCTTCCTCCCTCTCTTTCTCCCTCCTCTCTCTCACCACTTCTCTCTCCCTCTCTCTCCCTGCCTCCCCCTCTCTCTCTTTCTCCCGCCTCTCTCTCAACCTCTCTCTCTCCCTCCCTCTTTCTCCCTCCTCTCTCTCACCACTTCTCTCTCCCTCTCTCTCTCCCTCCCTCCACCCCTCTCCCTCCCTGCCTCTCTCTCCCTTATCCTCTTCCTCTCTCTCTTTCTCCCTCTTCTCTCTCACCTCCTCTCTCTCCCTCCCTCCCTCCCTCTCTCTCCCTTATCCTCTCTCCCTCTTTCTCTTTCTCCCTCCTCTCTCTCACCACTTCTCTCTCCCTCTCTCTCTCCCTCCCTCCCTGCCTCCCCCCCTCTCTCTCCCTGCCTCCCCTCTCTCTCTTTCTCCCTCCTCTCTCTCACCCTCTCTCTCTCCCTCCCTCCCTCTCTTTCTCCCTCCTCTCTCTCACCACTTCTCTCTCCTTCTCTCTCTCCCTCCCTCCCTGCCTCCCCCTCTCTCTCTTTCTCCCTCCTCTCTCTCTCTCCCTCCCTCTTTCTCCCTCCTCTCTCTCACCACTTCTCTCTCCCTCCCTCCACCCCTCTCCCTCCCTGCCTCTCTCTCCCTTATCCTCTTCCTCTCTCTCTTTCTCCCTCTTCTCTCTCTCCCTCCCTCCCTCCCTCCCTCTCTCTCCCTTATCCTCTCTCCCTCTTTCTCTTTCTCCCTCCTCTCTCTCACCACTTCTCTCTCCCTCTCTCTCTCCCTCCCTCCACCCCTCTCCCTCCCTGCCTCTCTCTCTCCCTTATCCTCTTCCTCTCTCTCTTTCTCCCTCCTCTCTCTCACCCCCTCTCTCTCCCCATCTCTCTCTCTCCCTCCCTCCACCCCCTCTCCCTCCCTGCCTCCCTCTCTCTCTCCCTGCCTCCCTCTCTCTCTCCCTTATCCTCTTCCTCTCTCTTTCTCCCTCCTCTCTCTCTCACCCCCTCTCTCCCTCCCTCCACCCCTCTCCCTCCCTGCCTCTCTCTCTCCCTTATCCTCTTCCTCTCTCTCTTTCTCCCTCCTCTCTCTCACCCCCTCTCTCCCTCTCTCCCCGTCTCTCTCTCCCTCCCTGCCTCCCTCTCCCTTATCCTCTCCGTCCCTCTCTCTCTCTTCTTCTCTCTCCCCTCCTCTCCCTCGCTCTCTGTGTTTTGGAGGTATGACGCTCCATCAGCAGCCATGCATAATACTCTGCGGTATTGTGTGGGTCTCTTGCATCGCCGGTAAAATTGTGCGAAAAAAATGGCCGCCAGTGACGTCATTGGCGGGTCATCTGTGAATCTGGATTTCTACACAGATTCCGTGGCTTTCTCTACGACCGCTGTATGGAGCGTTGTTGTTTGCATTTTCTTCGACAGCATAAACTGTTTTGGTGCAGCCCGCGAGGGCAGCAGCAAACCAGGAAGTAGTGGTTGTAGTTTTAACATTCATTTCCTGGTTTGCGCTGCATGAGAAATTATGAATATCAACGCTACATTACACATCTATGGAGCGTTATCGCTAAAGCACACAAACACCCATGTGACCGGTTATTTTCTTGCCCGGTGCGGGATTCGATACGGGGTGTACTGCACCACAAGGCGACGTCACTAACCGCTCGGCTAAAGGGTCAGACCCGTTAGCTAGGGGTTAAGGGTCAGACCCGATAGCTAGGGGCTAAAGGGTCAGACCCGTGACCTAACGGGTCTTATTAGTAGTTTACACATATATATTATTTGTAAAATTGTGAATTTCTCCCTGTAGGAATTTTTCAGCAGTATCGTCAAAGACATTTACTACATCCCATAAGCTGACTGTAAACTAGTAATAAGACACGTTAGCCCCCTAGCTAACGGGTCTGACCCTTTAGCCGAGCGGTTGGTGATGTCGCCTTGTGGTGCAGTACACCCCGTATCGAATCCCGCACCGGGCAAGAAAATAACCGGTTACATTGGTGGCAGCGGCGGGATCCGGAAGTTTGCAGATCCTCGGAAGTCTCTTTGGAGCGCGGGAATAACAAAGCGCGAGGGCGCGCTTCCGGGGAGGGTGACGACTGTAAACTACTAATAAGACACGTTAGCCCCTAGCTAACGGGTCTGACCCTTTAGCCGAGCGGTTAGTGATGTCGCCTTGTGGTGCAGTACACGCCGTATCGAATCGCGCACCGGGCAAGAAAATAACCGGTTACACTGACTTTAGTAAGAAAATAAAAAGCATTTACTGCTTCCGGCTGTTTTTATTTGTATTTTTCTGTTGCCCCCCCCCCACGTTATTGGCTCATATCAGCTCTTCCCTCCCCCATCTTTTTTTTATCTAGCGTCGTGTCAACAGAGCTCAATCTAACACTGTGACGCTCGGTCTGTTTTTCAGCTCTCTGTGAGGACCTCGGCCCCGCGCATCCGGCGGAGGACCGCCTCGCTCGTCCCGTCCTTCCTTCCTTGCTTCCCCGCAAGCCCCGCCCCCCCTCATCACCCTCAGCCAATCCCAGTTGCCCGCCGTCTTCTTCTTCTCGTCTAGTCGCACAGGAACACGCCTCGGCGCTCCGGCCAAGACCGGAAGCGCAGTGTGAACGGAAGTGCGCTTTCAAAGGTTTGGCGGTCACAGGGGGGAGGCGAAGAAGCGGAGGAGGGACGAGAAAGTCGTGGCCGAGTGAATGAACGATTCATTTATTTCCCTTTTAATGAGAAGAAAGCGAGGGTTACATGGCACCTTTGGTACCACGTCAAGCGTGCGCTCTGAGAACTCCTCGGTGATCCGAGGGGCGGCCAATTAAAAGACTCAAAACACACACACAGAACCCCCCCCCCCCAACGATCTTGGATTAGAGGGAGGCGTCGTCTGGCACACAGCCGGGCCTCCGCACCGTCCCCCGCACTCCGGGCAGCTTTCCGTCCGCTGGTCCGCTCACAAACGCCGCGGCCCTCAAGATGATGTGCGAGGTGATGCCCACCATTTCCGAGGACGGGCGCGGTGGCGGAGGCGGGGGCCCCTCGTCTCCGGCGGGCACCGGGGTGGGAGGCCCCGGGGGCGCGTTGGGAGGAGGCAGCTACGGCGGAAGAGAGACCCGGGGTGGAGGTGGGGGAGGAGGAGGAGGAGGAGGGTCGGACGAGGGAGGCAGCACGGGCAACCTGGAGTCCCTCATGGTCAACATGCTGACGGAGAGGGAGAGGCTGCTCGAGAGCCTGAGGGAGACGCAGGAGAGCCTGGGGACCGCCCAGCTTCGCCTCCGCGAGCTGGGCCACGAGAAGGAGTCGCTGCAGAGACAGCTCTCCATCGCCCTGCCACAGGTACGCTGTGTGTGTGTGTGTGTGTGTGTGTGTGTGTGTGTGTGTGTGTGTGTGTGTGTGTGTGTTTGGTTGATGGGGGGGTAGTCGCCTCCTCCAAAAAACCAAAACTCCAGCTTGAGCCCAGTCAATTAAACCAACCAACAGTTCCCCATTTTCATGTCACAGACACACATTAGGCAGCAGACCCCCCCCCCCAATTTGACACAAATTTGTCCCATTGACCCATAGTGGAAGATTTTTGTTGCTGGTTGAATTGTATACCTGTCTACACTGAATGTGGGGTGACAGTGAAAACTATGCTTTATCGTTTGCGTACATGTTCTAATTGGGGGCACCCATCCATCCATCCATCCATTATCCGAACCGCTTCTCCTGCTCTCAGGGTCGCAGGGATGCTGGAGCCTGTCCCGGCAGTGGAATTAAACTATTATTTTTTTGATGTAGAACAACCTGGAACTGGCCGCACGGTGGCGCAGTGGTTAGCGCAGTCGCCTCACAGCAAGAAGGTCCTGGGTTCGAGCCCCGGGGTAGTCCAGCCTTGGGGGTCGTCCTCTGTGTGGAGTCTGCATGTTCTCCCTGTGTCTGCATGGGTTTCCTCCCACAGTCCAAAGACATGTAGGTCAGGTGACTCGGCCGTACTAAATTGTCCCTAGGTGAATGTGTGTGTATGTGTGTTGGCCCTGTGATGGACTGGCGGCCTGTCCAGGATCTCTCCCCACCTGCCGCCCAAAGACTGCTGGGATAGGCTCCGGCATCCCCCCCCCCCGCAACCCTGAGAGCAGGATAAGCGGTTTGGGTAATGGATGGATGGATGGACACCCTGGAACCCAACCAAGGATCCCTGAGGGTCCCCAGACCCCAGTTTGAGAACCACCACCTTAAAGACAACATAAAATGGCATTTAGAGCATAGCTTGCTTCCATGGTGTGACCAGTAGTGCACCGTAGGGGTTTCAGTCAGGGCCTTCAGTGACATGCTGCGCCCCCCCCCCCACACACACACACGAACTTCTCATATGGGTGCCAATACAGCCAACACAGCCACATACAAACTACACCGTCACCCACTATATGCACTACTGCATCAGCACTAACAAGACAGCCGATCTTCAACAGCCACGACGCACACCACTGTGCACTATAGCTGCTACTGCAGCATCACCATCAGATCCTCCTTCATGTCACTCAGCAACCAGACTGCACACGCACACCACATGGCACAAAACAGTAATTGATTGCAGACACATTTCAGGTCCACTTCAATTTAACTATGAAAAACAAATTATGGTTTTGATCTGGACAGGGCCAGCAGAGAAGGCCCTGAAGGCCCTGACAGCCGTCACTGCATGTGACGTAGTATTTCCAAGTAAAGCAGGATATTATAGCGACCACTGTTTTCAGTATAAATTGTTGAATAGGTGACCAGTCGAATGAACTAATGAGGTAAATAAGTCGGTTTTAATTTCACGCCTTTACGGGGAAATTTTGTTGCCCTTGTTCAACCTTATTTCTGTGTATTACTGGTAGTGGTGGCGTCTTTATGATGTACACAGAACTGACCAGTGTTGCCTTTGTCGCTATAGCAAAGTATGTCTGTGAATGTTCTCATTCATTCCAGGTCATGGTTTATCCAAAGGAGTTGATTCAAGTGCAACTGGACTGGTATATATCCGCGAAGGACGTTTCGCCTCTCATCCAAGAGGCTTCCTCAGTTCGTGCCTTTCTGACTAGACCTAGCTTGGGTCTAGAGGCTTTCTCAGTTCGTGCCTTTCTGACTAGACCTAGCTTGGTCTAGAGGCTTCCTCAGTTCGTGCCTTTCTGACTAGACCTAGCTTGGTCTAGTCAGAAAGGCACGAACTGAGGAAGCCTCTTGATGAGAGGCGAAACGTCTTCACGGATATATAACAGTCCAGTTGCACTTGAATCAACTCCTTTGGATGACTATATCGAAGTAGCTCACTCCTGCCACCCGTTGCCACCAGTGGATGACAGAGGAACTACAAGGCCGGATGTTTGTTTTCTAACCTCCACCATTTTGGTACATGTAGGGCAATATAAAAACCGTTCTTTTGGCTGGAGAACGTTGATTTCTTTATCAAATGAATTGCCCCAAAGCGGCTATAGT
This sequence comes from Lampris incognitus, assembly GCF_029633865.1. Classification (NCBI taxonomy): domain Eukaryota; kingdom Metazoa; phylum Chordata; class Actinopteri; order Lampriformes; family Lampridae; genus Lampris; species Lampris incognitus. The sequence goes on from NW_026611075.1 coordinate 443,319, forward strand.
TTCTGAAGACTAGATAGACCAGCAGCGCTTACTGGAAATGCGGATTATTAACAGTAAATACCTTGATATTGTACATTAATATTATGTTTTCCCTTTATGAACAGCATACATTCATACAAAATGACCATGATTTAGCAGGTGTTCAGATTGTTCTTGGGGCATCTGGGTAGCGTAGTGGTCCATTCCGTCATCTACCAACACGGGGATCGTCGGTTCGAATCCCCATGTTGCCTCCGGCTTGGTTGGGCGTCCCTGCAGACACAACTGGCTGTGTCTCCGGGTGGGAAGCCGGGATGTGGGTATATGGCCTGGTTTGCTGCACTAGCACCTCCTGTGGTCGGTCGGGGGTACCTGTTCAGGGGGAGGGGGAACTGGGGGAATAGCGTGATCCTCCCCCGTGCTAACGTCCCCCTGGTGAAACTCCTCGCTGTCAGGTGAAAAGAAGCGGCTGGGCGACTCCACATGTATCGGAAGTGGCATGTGGTAGTCTGCAGCCCTCCCCGGATCGGCAAAGGGGGGGTGAATCAGCGACCAGGGACGGCTCAGAAGAGTGGGGTAATTGGCCGGGTACAATTGGGAGAAAGGGGGGAAAAGGGGGGGGGCAATAGAATTGTTCTCTACTTTTAAGTCCTTAAAATGGCTGTTTTCTGTTTAAAACTGCAACAAAGAATGCTTTCATAGTGTAGTGAATTCGGGGGGCAGTCCGGGAACCGCCACAGCCGGGACGCGAACCCGTATCTCCTGCATCGCGGGCGACACAACGTTAACCAGTCGACTGAAGCGTCCCAACCTCTTGGCTAACCTGTCTACTTATGTGTGCACGCTACACTACCCCCCTCCTTCAACTATCACCTCCCTCACGCCTGTCGCGCTTCCGATGACCTCACGGTTTCAACCATCCCCCTTCTGACACCCATGCAGCGAATTAGGGGGGGCAGCCCGGGAACCGCCACAGCCGGGACGCGAACCCGTGTCTCCTGCACCGCGGGCGACAGCGTTAACCAGTCGACTAAAGGGTCCGACTCGTTACCGAGGGCTAACGTGTCTACTTATCCATGCACGTTACAATAGATTATTTTCCTGTCTCAGTTATATTCAATGCCTCTATGTGATTGACAGAATCAAATGAGACCATCAGCCAGAAGATTAGATATCGGTATATAATGACTCTTAATGCTTGTCTCTGTGTCGCATTCCCTGTGAAATCTGACGAAATGATTTACGGCACACAGGCGGGATGCAGAACCACAACTAGAGGAGTAGAGTGCAGATCTTCTCCAGGTTACCCCCCCTCCCCCCCTTCTCCAGTGCTTTTTTTTTTTGTCTACTGGGAGAAGGGAAATACACCCACAGACAGACAGAAAAACAAGTGTTTTTATACGCAGCGCTCAAGCTAAAAAAAAACCAAACCTACATAATACAGACATGTCGCCTGTCAGTCTGTGGGCGGGGCAGCCTCCCAGACGGATCCTCGCACGAAAGCGTCCAAGTGTGACATGAAACGACAGAGACCAGGTTATCATAATTTCGTGGGTTTCATGATATAACAGGGATGCTGCTCTGCTGATTGACTCTCACTCATAAAACAACAGTAAGAAAACGTAGCCCAGGGGCGTCTGGGTAGCGTGGTCTACACCGGGGTTGCCGGTTCGAATCCCCGTGTTGCCTCCGGCTTGGTCGGGCGTCCCCTACAGACAGAATCGACTCTGTGCATAACTGACTTCCGGTTTCTACTGCAGCGGTCATACAGTTTCCTGTTTGTTGGGCGCGCGCAATTGACCGCGGCATGTTTTTTCGCGATTGCCTGCAAGATTTACCATGGATAAATGTCAACGTTACGTCCACAATTGTGGATCAGGATACTCATCCTCATAATTGTGGATGTAACTTGATATGTGCAACCTTTTCACCCGTGTGCTGGTAGGTGCAGGGGGACGTTTGTTGACAGTTCTGTGCGTGTCGTGACATTTATCCGTGGTACATCTTGCAGGCGTCGCGAGAAATATGCCATTGTCAAACAGGAAACTGGTATGAACCGCTGCAGTAGAAACCGGAAGTCAGTGGACTACAGTTTTGCACAGAGCTGATTGCCAGATACAATTGGGGAGAAAAGGGGGAGGGGATCCCCCCCCCCCAAAACCCCCCCCAAAAAAAGGAAAGAAACATAGCTCAGCCATGGGAAATGTTTTAATTGGAGCTACTGAGATGATTTCCAGCTGTGGCTGTGATTAATCCTCCTGTATTTTTATAGCGGAGTTTTAACACTGGAGACTATGGCACTTCTCCGAGGCAGCGAGGTGAATAAGGCGAATTACTTTTGATTCATCCGGCGTTCCTCCACGTCTTCTTCAAACTCAACACTACCTGCCGTCTTCTTCCTCATTTGGCTGCTATGATGAAGATGTAAAACATTGTTTTCCCGTATCATCTCAAGGAAAGTCCTACCAGGCTGTAACCATTAAAGTGAACAACAGCGGATGTGTTCATGATCTGGATATTCGTGGACTAGCTGTTGTTTTAAATGCACCAGAGAAAGAGAAGGTGGTGCGGTACATAATGTTTTGGTATCCTGTATTATATTAAAAGGCTGCCTTCATTTGCGCATTTATTCAGCTGTACTTTGTAAATCTCCCAAGGTCTCAGATTTTTGGCCAGTACCTTAATAACCTCCCCCCAATACCTCCCACCTCCAGAGCAGGTAGGGTTTTAGTGTTTTGCTCACAAGGTCTTTGATGGGAATGTTTGAAACGAACCTCGGCCTTCCAGATGGAACGAATAGAGAAAAACCTCACAAGCTGCCATGACCTCCTAGCACCTCAACAGATTTTCATCGTTTTTAGTAGTCGGTGAACAATTTCTCAGTATCCTATTTTAAATATAGGAACAGAGATGGTGGATATTATTTTGGTCGTAAAACTTGTACGTTTGTTGGAAAAAGTTGAAAGGGCAGTATAGTATGTAATGGGGTTTTGCAATAGTCCATGATATGATCAGGCCTAGTGTATGCGAATTCAGGCGGCAGCCGGGAAACCCGGCTAGCCTGGACCAAGGGCGGCTGCGCTAGCCAGTCAACTAAAGGGCCCAACCCATTAGCCAATGGCTAGCGAGTTTAGTCATCCGTGGTCATTACACTACCCACCCTCCTGTCGGCTCCCCTCACGCCTCTGGGTGCTTATGCTTCTGAAGGCCTCATGGTCTCACCATTCCACTTCTGACACCAATGTAGCGAAATTCAGGGGGTAGCCGGGAACTGCCGCAGCTGGGAATTGAACCCGGATAGCCCGGACCACGGGTGACTGGTGCTAACCAGTCAACTAAAGGGTCCGACTTGTTAGTTTAGTTTAGCTTCCCGAAAGGAGGGGGGTAATAGTCTAACGACCACGGATGACTAGACTTACTTGAACGGGTCAGGCCCTTTTGGTTGACTGGTTAGCGCAGTCGCCTGTGGGTCCGGGCTTCCCGGGGTTCGAGTCCTAGCTGCCCCCGTTGTTCTCTACGTTTGCACCTAATTACAAAGCCGCCTGGTTCAAGTGCCCCTGACTCAGAAACCATGGAGGATGTCAGAAAGACACAGGAGATTTTTACTAATAATATCTTAGAAAAACTTTGACCACTAGGGACGCACTGGAATTGGTACAGGTATTGGATATCGGGTTGATACCCGGCTAAAATGGGAGTATCCGTTTTTACCCATGGCTAAAATCAGATATCAAAAGCCACGAGTGACATGTCATTAGTAAAAGTGAAATATCTTGATTTACTGCGTTTTTAGCACATGGAAGCCGGACGTTCTTGCTGTGAGGCAACCGCGCTAACCATAGTGCCAACGTGTCGCCCCAGTCCAGAGGCGACTTGTATTTCCGATATTTCCGATAGCACGTGGAGGCAGGATTCTGGCCTGGTGATGGACGGGGTGGCCTACACGGGGGTTTCTCTTTGCTGTCTGATCTGACATCCATCCGGGTTAGTCTCCATCAACCATGACCCCGGGTTTTGAAAGAGAAGGCGCTAATAAATGAACGAGTGACTATGTGATATTGGGGTTTCCAGAAACCGTTTTGCACAAGTGAGATGGTTTGGTTTGAGGTTCTGGTAGGAGGATTAATGTTTTCTGATGGGGGCGGAAAACGAGAGACGTCCTAGATTCATCCAAACCAACCTTCTGGCTGACGTAATGAGTTG